>NC_041010.1:24683505-24712870 GCF_004193775.1 Glycine soja | reverse complement strand
GCTTCACAGCATAGAGCATGAGACAGGGGAGCAGAAGCTGAATTACGTGAGATGTCTCGACATCCTGGAAAAGAATTGTTAGATGTTGCAACTTGCAGAATTTTGCTGTCACCACTACAGATACTGCTGTGCTGAGTTACTCTGATAATGAAAGTTGCTGATCCACTTGCATGACTGCTCTGTACCCGCTCAGAAGTGTCTAAGTATGTTTTAGACAAATTGCCAAAGGGGGGAGATTGTTAGTGCTTAGCTTTACTTGAGTTTTAAAAGATTGGCTAAAATTTTGTTTAAAACATAAGCACTTTAGACAATAAGGAAGCTGGAGTTGCTGCACATATGTTACATTATGTCAAGGAATCAGATTGGGCTTGCACAATGACAAGCAAGATAAAATGTCAAATGAAGAATTGAAGCTGCAGGATCCACGATTGTCGGATTACAATGTCCAGGACATCCGCCAGCCGCGAAAATACTGGTACACATAAATCTGTTAATATCTTAACAGATTAATGTGCAGGTCAGCAACAGATTAGGGAGCTCTATCTTTAGGAACGAATTAAAAGATAATTAAACGATTGAATTACTGCCAGATTCATATCGCAGCTCACCGCCATTTGTGAGCCATTGTTTAAACTCTGCGCAAAAACCAAACTGATCGGTGGAATGAGGATTGCCAAAGAGGCTTTTGGAAGGATCAAAAAGTGCCTAATGAATCCTCCCGTGCTTATGCCACCAGTACCTGGAAGGCCTCTCATTTTGTACATGACAGTCTTGGACGAATCAATGGGGTGTATGCTGGGGCAACATGACGAATCCGGGAAGAAAGAGCGCGCTGTTTACTACCTAAGTAAGAAGTTCACGACCTGTGAGATGAATTACTCCTTGCTCGAAAGAACGTGTTGTGCTTTAGTATGGGCGTCCCATCGCTTAAGGCAGTACATGCTGAGCCATACTACCTGGTTGATATCCAAAATGGACCCGGTCAAGTACATCTTTGAAAAGCCAGCTCTCACAGGACGAATCGCCCGGTGGCAAGTCTTGCTATCTGAGTTTGATATAGTCTACGTCACCCAAAAGGCGATAAAAGGAAGCGCTTTGGCAGATTATTTGGCCCAACAGCCTCTTAACGACTACCAGCCCATGCATCCGGAATTCCCGGATGAGGACATCATGGCCTTGTTCGAGGAAATGTTGGACGAAGATCGGGACAAATGGACTGTATGGTTTGACGGAGCGTCAAACATTCTAGGTCATGGCGTTGGGGCAGTGTTGATCTCTCCGGACAATCAATGTGTACCTTTCACAGCCAGGCTAGGATTCGACTGCACCAACAACATGGCCGAATATGAAGCATGTGCCCTAGCCGTCCAGGCAGCAATTGACTCCGATGTCAAACTACTCAAGGTGTACGGCGACTCAGCGTTGGTAATCCATCAGCTGAGAGGGGAATGGGAAACTAGAGATCCCAAGCTGATACCCTACAAAGCCTACATCAAGGAATTGGCTAAAACTTTCGATGAGATCTCCTTCCATCATGTTCCCCGCGAGGAAAATCAAATGGCGGATGCACTTGCTACGTTGGCATCTATGTTCCAGCTAACACCGCACGGGGACCTACCCTACATTGAATTTCAGTGTCGTGGCAAACCCGCACATTGTTGCCAAGTGGAAGAGGAACGGGACGGAAAGCCTTGGTATTACGACATCAAGCGGTATGTCGTAAGCAAAGAATACCCGCCAGAGATTGCCGACAACGATAAAAGGACTTTGAGGAGGTTGGCAGCCAGTTTCTTCATGAGCGGAGGCACATTGTATAAGAGAAATCACGACATGACACTCCTGCGATGTGTGGATGCCAAGGAGGCAAATCACATGATCGAGGAAGTCCATGAGGGCTCGTTTGGAACGCACGCCAACGGGCATGCTATGGCCAGGAAGATCTTAAGAGCAGGTTATTACTGGCTTATCATGGAAAGTGATTGTTGTGTCCATGTGAGGAAGTGCCACAAATGTCAAGCATTCGCGGATAATGTCAATGCCCCACCGCATCCCCTGAATGTCATGTCCGCCCCTTGGCCTTTCTCCATGTGGGGAATAGATGTCATCGGGGCCATTGAGCCCAAGGCCTCGAATGGTCATCGCTTCATCCTCGTAGCAATAGATTATTTCACCAAGTGGGTCGAGGCGGCTTCATATACCAATGTCACGAGGAATGTGGTGGTCAGGTTCATTAAGAAGGAGATCATCTGCCGATATGGTTTGCCAAGAAAGATTATCACGGACAACGGCACCAACCTGAATAACAAGATGATGGGGGAAATGTGCGAGGAGTTTAAAATCCAGCATCACAATTCCACACCCTACCGGCCAAAGATGAATGGAGCCGTGGAAGCAGCCAATAAGAATATCAAAAAGATTATCCAAAAGATGACCGTGTCATACAAGGATTGGCACGAGATGCTCCCATTCGCGTTGCACGGTTACCGGACTTCAGTGCGAACGTCAACTGGGGCAACGCCGTTCTCATTGGTATATGGGATGGAGGCGGTGTTACCATTTGAGGTAGAAGTCCCGTCATTAAGGATCTTGGCAGAATCCGGATTAAAGGAATCAGAGTGGGCTCAAACACGCTACGATCAGCTCAACCTCATTGAGGGTAAGCGCTTAACGGCCATGAGTCATGGGCGCTTGTACCAGCAAAGAATGAAGAGCGCGTTCGACAAGAAAGTACGCTTACGCAGGTTCCATGAGGGAGACCTTGTGCTAAAGAAAATGTCCCATGCTGTCAAGGACCACCGAGGGAAATGGGCCCCGAACTACAAAGGGCCTTTTGTTGTGAAGAGGGCTTTCTCCGGAGGAGCCCTGGTGCTTACCAACATGGATGGCGAAGAGCTACCTTCACCCGTGAACTCTGATGTCGTCAAACAATATTATGCTTAGAAGCTGGGGCAATTAAGGATGTCGCTGCATGTTCTCTATCTTTATGCGTTTTCTAGATTTCCCCCCAGGGATTTCCGGTCCGTTGTATCTCTTGTTACGATCTTTCAAAGAGATGAACATGGATTTGAGGCTTTTAGTCCTCACGTTAGTTTCACACCTTGCGTTAATTTGTGATCGCCTGAGCCCTTCCGCTCAGTTCATGGGATCCCCCAAGCGCTTAATTAGAATTGAACCTGAACCAACTTTCCCTAAATTTTCTGCGTTTGAAAACATTCATGCATACGCATACGCATACGCATGTATATTGTTGTGGTAAAACAGGGGCAGGATCACCTTGGGCTACCTTCTGGAGTGAAGACAAAACATGAACGGCAGAAACCAATCAAGGTAGGGTAATGATGCGGCCAAGATTGGCCATACCTGGTTGTTTATTACTTGCAGGTACTTAAGGATGAACGCAAGCGGGGATGGGGTCACGACCGACCGATCGTTGCCCTTCTCTGTGCGAAACAAGCAGGGAATGTCGCTGCAAGGCAGCCCCGTATCCTTTGTATTTTGCAGCTTTCTTTTACTATTTGTTTGTTTTAAAAAGGAAAAGAGTAATAATAAAATAAGTAATCAACGCCTAATTCTAACCTAAGTAAGTTCAAGTTAGGCAAAATGCTAATCCATGAGAAGGGAGGGGACATGGTTAATGTTCCCCTCAAAAAAAAAAAAAAAAAGTGCAGGTTAGCTCGCCTGGGCGAGCTGGGCTCGCCTGGGCGAGCTGGGCTCGCCTGGGCGAGCTGGGCTCGCCTGGGCGAGCTGGGCTCGCCTGGGCGAGCTGGGCTCGCCTGGGCGAGCCACCCCTGCACCAAATTATAAAAATGACGAAAGGGGGGGCGTTTTTACATTCAAAAACTTCTTTTCCCCCCTTTCAAAAGCCATACCCACGGGATTGACGAATTTGCAGCCCTAGGGTCATCCTTTTTCGCATTTTTTGATTCCGTTTTGCGCTTTTGTTCATCACCAACAAGTAAGTATTCCATCCCTAAGCTTTCTAGCTTTTCATTGGTGTATTTTGATCTCCTTTTGGTGCTCTAAATTGTGGGAGTGTGCTCAAATATATGGGGCAATTTTGATTTGTTTTCTTGCTTGATTAGGTTGAATTAGGGGTTGGTATGAGATGGCCCTAGGCCTATAATGCATTTTGAAACAATAGGACATGCCACATTGTCCCCGTTCTCTTGCTATTGATGCCTAAACGCGCGCCCACCAAGTGTTCGGTGAAATGCCTCAATGGCATTAGCGTGTGACTTTCGTAAGGAGACAACCCATGGGGTATTTTGGTTTGTGCATATTTTCTGTTTTTTTGGAATATGTATTCATTCCCGAAAAAGGCTAGAGTAATTGCCCCACATATATCCTAGTCCTAGAAACTGAAATTTTATGCAAAAAAAAAAAAAAAAAAAAAAAGCACAAAAGGAGGTGCATATTGGGTAAAGTTACCCTTTTTTGGCCAGCAATCAGCTATGGGCCACGCTACAATATTTTCCCTATGCCTAGAGGGTTAGGAATTTTGCTCATCATAAATGTGTAGGTTTAGAATAGGTAGCAAAATACCTTTGGCAATTTACACTTTGGGTATGATAGCAAAATACTTGGATGTATGTACATATAATTTTTGGTAGTCAAAATGTCTCACAAAAAAATATACATAAATATGTTGCATGTTATGTAAAGAAGATACATTACCAAAAAATGTATACCTTTTAATTTGAATACAATTTTAGTCAGCAAAGGAAAATATACTTGAATTTGCATGCGGCTTTAGGTAGCAAAAACTTGAAAAGAGCATAAAATGTAGCACCTTATTGTGTAGATAGTCAAGATTCATCATGAAGTTTGTGTATGTATAGGTATTAGATATACCAAGATGTGCACATGTGCAATTTTTGGTACCCCAAAATGCTTTGAGTATGCATGTATGTGAATTTAGCCAAGGAGGTGTGTGATGTAAGTAACAAATACACCTTGGAAGTACGTGTAAATAATCTAGGTAACGAAGCTGCCTTGATTGTATATGGGTGCATTTTTTTTGGTTAATAGAATGTCTTGTGCAAGAGAACGTTTGTAAGGAAATATGCGCATAAGCTTCCTCTAAATTTACATTGATGTTTGTATTTATGGGAGGAGGTTGTATGTCATTTTTGTTTTAAGAATAGTATCCCACTGGTAAAACTAACTTTCCAAATGTTTGCCTTCGCAGGAAATGGCCCCGAGGAAGCTTGCCTCAAAGAGGTCCAGGAAGGACAAGGCAGCAGAAGGAACTAGTTCCGCTCCGGAGTATGATAGTCACCGCTTTAGGAGCGCGGTACACCAGCAGCGCTTCGAAGCCATCAAGGGGTGGTCGTTTCTCCGGGAGCGACGCGTCCAGCTCAGGGACGACGAGTATACTGATTTCCAGGAGGAAATAGGGCGCCGGCGGTGGGCACCACTGGTTACTCCCATGGCCAAGTTTGATCCAGAAATAGTCCTTGAGTTCTATGCCAATGCTTGGCCAACAGAGGAGGGCGTGCGTGACATGAGATCCTGGGTTAGGGGTCAGTGGATCCCGTTCGATGCCGACGCTATCGGCCAGCTCCTGGGATATCCGTTGGTGTTAGAAGAGGGCCAGGAGTGCGAGTATGGCCAGAGGAGGAACCGGTCTGATGGGTTCGATGAGGAGGCCATCGCCCAGTTGCTATGTATACCGGGGCAGGATTTTGCCCGGACTGCTGCCGGAAGACGGGTGCGGATCATGCGCACCAACATGACCACCCTGACTCAGATATGGATGACTCTGCTGCTCGGCAACATCCTGCCCACCGATCATAATTCCGACCTCCCCATGCCGAAGTGCCAGCTGGTGTACGCCATCCTGACACGGATGAGCATCCATGTGGCTCAGTTGATCGCTGATGCCATCTATATTTTTGCAGGTATGGCGCCCACTAGGCACCCTTTGGACCCAGATAAGTCCAACAGGGCCCTGGGATTCCCCGCACTGATCACAGGACTCTGCCAGTCGTTCGGAGTCCCCGTTGCACCTACCAAGGTGATTCGGCCGCCCATCACCCGGGTTTTTATTGAGAAGTACTGTACCCAGAGACAGGGTCAGGGTGATGCTCCACAGGCCGCAGGCGCGCCCCCACCACCTCATCAGGCTGGCCAGGCTGGGGCATTTGACATGGAGCAGTATTTACGGCATTTGGTTCGCCAGCAGGCGGCCAACCACCGAGCACATGTACGGACCCATGACTGTCTGTACCAGATGAGCCTTAGCATGCAGAGCCAGGGCTCCGTTTCTTTTTCATGCCCTACTCCAGACCAGTTCAGGGCAGAGGTTGCATGGCCCGGAGATTGGCCCGAGGCCCAAGCAGGAGAGGCACCCCCAGAAGTTCCCGGCGATGGAGAAGAAGCCCACGAGGATGAGGAGATGGCCGATTTGCTTGACTTCTTGGGAGGGAGTGGAGATACGTGACTGGGAGATCCCCAGATTCATGTTTTCTTTCATATTTCTTTTGTCATTTTTATTCTATGTTATTGTTTTGACTTGAGAGACTAACGTTTGTTTTTGTTGTTTCGATTGTCATTTGTACAGCGCATACATTTTTGTTTAGATTGTTGCGTTAGTATTTATATATCACTACTATCAATGATGTTTGAAATTCTGGAACCGTGTAGAGTTCTTCGTTTAGGAACATCGTCCAAAAGTATATAGGTGAAATAAACAAAAAAATCATGATAAAAATAAAAATAGAAAAGGAAAGAAAATGAAATAGAAAAGAAAAGAAAGTGAAAAGAAAAAGAGAGCAAATAAGAAAAAAAAGGCGAGTAAGGAAAAAGGTAGAAAAAAGGAAAAAATAAGTTGTCAAGTTGAAAAACCAACATGCTGTTGAAAAGAGATGACTTCCAACTTTTCTTTGGAAAAATTCACTGATCATAACTAGTTTTTGAAAAAATGTGTATGCACCTGAAGGGTGAATGCTGTGAAGATTTTCCCAGACGTCCAAAATGGACTCGGATGAATGCACAAATTGATAAAAGAACATATTTTGGAAACATTGGGTTGATCTAAAAATAGAGGGAATGAATCCTGAGCCCTAGCATCACATGACCATAAAAATTTGACACTTGAGTGTCCGCATAGGTGCATGCATGACCAGTTTTGCGTAAAATTTCCAAATCATCATTTTTGCATTTGTGTCATGGAAATAATGTGGGGCATCCCTTTTTATCCTTGAACCAAACCAAACCCTGACATGTATCATGTCTAGCCATTCTACAAGCCTTGAGCCAAAATCCTGACTCACCATAATCCTTACCCTCGGAAGCAAAAAAGAAAAGAAGGAAAATTTCCAATCAAAGAGAAAGTCAAAAAGAAAAGAAAGGAAATTCCCAATCAAAGAGTGGGAGAAAGCAAAAGGAAAAGAAAGAAAATTCCCAACCAAAGAATGGGAGAAAGTAAAAAAGGAAGGAAAGAAAGTTCTTGATCAAAGAAACTAGAAGAAATGTGCAGAAAGGTCTTTTAACCAGACAATATCTGAACAATACAGAATTGTCACCAAATGAACAAAAAGAAGGAAAGGAATCCACGACCTAAAATGGTCTTCTCCCTTTGATTACCAACCGAAATCCCGTGCGCTAGCGACCTTTTTTTCTCGCCCCGCACTAAACAAAAAACAGAAAAAGAAAAAAAGCCAGAAAAATCAAAAGCCAAAAACACACAAAAGCCGAAAGAAGAAACCACCAAAAGAACCCATTCCCAAGGGAAGCCCTGTTGATCCATGATCACGCGTGTAATTTTTGATTTGATAGGAAATAATTTGCAAAGTCAAGTCATGACATATCTATGGTTCGGAATTAGGATGAAACACTTACCTGTGCGAGATCGATACACTTTGAGTGGATTTCTTCTATTTTTGTCGAACCCAGTGTTTCCTCTAAATGATCATTTAGAAACGAAATGCTAACATCCAAAATCTCATTTATGGTTATGGGAGATTTCATCAGCAGACTCTCCTTCCCCGGTAGACGCATTGTTTTTCACTCAAAAAAAAAAAAAAGAGAGCATATGCTGCTCTAAATCAGTTGGAATATTTGTCTCTTTGCTAAAGCATGTTTGCATTTTAGCGAAGAAAACACTGAGACTCTTTCAAGTCTCACAAGTTATCCAGAACTACGTAGGTCTGAGTTCCTCATTGGAGGATACGTAGGAGCAAGAGCCTCGCTTTTGTCGACCATACCGCCTTTTGTCGCCATGACTCAAGAGCTGGTAGCCCGATGATATGCGGAGATACCTTACGGTTATTCGCACCCTTTTGTCATCCAGAGGCGGCGGGCCCGATGACAAGCAGAGACCAAGTTTGGTCATTCTGCACCCTTGTATCATCCAGAGGCGGCGGGCCCGATGATACGCGGAGATACCTTACGGTTATTCGCACCCTTTTGTCATCCAGAGGCGGCGGGCCCGATGACAAGCAGAGACCAAGTTTGGTCATTCTGCACCCTTGTATCATCCAGAGGCAGCGGGCCCGATGATACGCGGAGATACCTTACGGTTATTCGCACCCTTTTGTCATCCAGAGGCGGCGGGCCCGATGACAAGCAGAGACCAAGTTTGGTCATTCTGCACCCTTGTATCATCCAGAGGCGGCGGGCCCGATGATACGCGGAGATACCTTACGGTTATTCGCACCCTTTTGTCATCCAGAGGCGGCGGGCCCGATGACAAGCAGAGACCAAGTTTGGTCATTCTGCACCCTTGTATCATCCAGAGGCGGCGGGCCCGATGATACGCGGAGATACCTTACGGTTATTCGCACCCATTTGTCATCCAGAGGCGGCGGGCCCGATGACAAGCAGAGACCAAGTTTGGTCATTCTGCACCCTTGTATCATCCAGAGGCGGCGGGCCCGATGATACGCGGAAATACCCGAGTGGTTATCCGTATAAACATTCTTTTGCTATCTGTAAGACAGAACGCTTGATAGCATGCAGAGGCTGACATAGTCTTCTGCACCTTTTGTTCCTCCGGGAACAACAAGTCATTTACATGCGGAAATTTCATGGTCGCCCGCGACTCTCGTCAACCGAGAGGAGCGAAATTAGTGTCATACACTGATTTTCGGGGACCTTTGCTTGATGACATGCGACCATTCTTTGGTCCTTGTGAGGTGCTTGGCATCCATCATTAGGCAATTTGTGAAATTCTAGGAGCGACAAGTCATGGTCACCCGCGACTCTCGTCAACCGAGAGGAACGAAATTAGTGTCATACACTGATTTTCGGGGACCTTTGCTTGATGACAAGCGACCATTCTTTGGTCCTTGTGAGGTGCTTGGCACCCATCATTAGGCAATTTGTGAAATTTTGGGAACAACAAGTCATTTGCATGTGGAGATTTTATGGTCACCTGCGACTCTCGTCAAATCGAGAGGAACGAAATTAGTGTCTTATCTTTACTTTCCTTTTATCTCCAATAAAAGACAAGTAAAGAGGGGCAACTGTCATACCCTAATTTCGTCCGGGGACCTTTGCTCGATGACGTGCGACCATTCTTTGGTCCTCGTGAGGTGCTTGGCACCCATCATTAGGCAATTTGTGAAATTCCAGGACATGCCGAAAAACCAAAAAAAATATTGATGCACAATCCGTAAGTTTCCGTGACACACCGGAAATCAAATGGAAGCATCGTTGCATAATTAAGTGAGGTTCCGTAACATTCCGTAAGTCAAAAAGGGGATGATTATGTAATCCGCAAGGTTCCGTAACATTACGGAAAGAAAACAAGTATCGTTACGAAATTCGTAAGTTTCCGTAACTTTACGAAAAAAGAATCACCAAAAAACAGCAGAGGGGGGTGTACTTAGTAAAAATGGGGGTGCAAATAGCACCCAGGCCCACTTGGGCCCTCCGGAATATTCCTCAAGAAGGCGGTTGCTTCTGGAGGAAGCAACCCTGCTCGCCTGGGCGAGCTGGGCGGCAACCACCTCCCCTATTTTGCTATAAATAGGGGAGGAAGGCAAGAAGGAAGGGGTTCAGCCCCTTAGGCACTTCTCTCTCTTTCGAATTCGCTTGGAAAAATTGTTTCCGTGAAGAAAATCTAAGCCAAGGCGCTTCCGAAACGTTTCCGTAACGTTTTCCGTGAGGAATTTCGCAAAGATTTCAACCGTTCTTCGACGTTCTTCATTCGTTCTTCATCGTTCTTCGATCTTCAACGGGTAAGTACCTCGAACCAAGCTTTTCGATTCATTCTATGTGCCCGTAGTGGTCCACATTGTGTTTCGTGCATTTTTATTCTCGTTTTTTTTACTTTTTATACCCCCTGTTGACGTGCTTAAGCCATTTTACTTAAGTCATTTCTCGCTTAACTTAAAAATAAAATAAATTTCCACCGAACGTTTGAATTGTATTATCCATTAACTTCGGTTAAAATAAATTCCGACCGTTCGGTCGTGCCGTAACCACGTTGGAAATCAAAAAGAGGTAAAAAATAATATAATAATCAAAAAGACATCTTTTAGTAAAATAAAGCGGAAAATCAAGTGGACGTTTTCTCTTTGGGATTTCTCATTCTTAATCGAATTGATTAATAACTAAAGTGAAACTAAAAGGCTAAAATCAATTCGCCTAGTCAAGCTCGTCCATAAAAAATAGGCTTTTGAAGTTTGTCATTTCATTTCCTCACTAAGTAAAATGGATCATTTTTAAGGTCCAACGCCTTAAAATGATCACCTCTTAAAGTAAAAAAGAATCACTTGATAAAAAAGAACTACGTAGGTCTGATTTTCTCATCCCAAATTGAGGAATACGTAGGAGCAAAGGGAAACACCCTTGTCGACCACAAAAAAAGGGGAAAAATATAAAAAGGGTATAAAAGGATATAAGGACATAAAAAGGAACGTAAAAATCAAAGTCATGTTTGCACATTCGATTAAAGGCTGCCGTCCCTTGGGGCGGACGTGTGGGGTGCTAATACCTTCCCCGTGCGTAAATACAACTCCCGAACCTTTCACTTAAAAGTTCGTAGATCGCGTCTTTTCCGGTTTTTCCGACGTTTTCCTCAAATAAACGTTGGTGGCGACTCCGCGCGTATTCCTTTCGTGGAACAAGCCTCCCGCGAGTCTCGCGTCGCCCTCCCGCCGAAGGGTAGGTTGCGACACACATCATGGGGGCCGCCCGTACTTCCCAAATCCTTGCCTACCATAGCTGAGGTTGGATGATTCATTTGGTTGAGGCCAGATGGGGGCATCGGGTTCACCTTAGCAACAGTGCTGGTAGCGGCAACTACAACCGCACTGGCTTCCATTATCTTCTTCATGATCATCATGGCCTCCATCATCGTGGCCATTTGCTCTTTCATGGCCTCCATGTCAGCCTTCATCTTCTCTTGTACCTCCTCTACTTCACCCATTACTCTAGCTCTAGCACAGGTTCGGTGAAGGCACCGTAAAGCATGTTTTTTTTTATAACAATGATTAAGTTCATTTTATTTTATTTTATTTTTCAAGGAAAGAATGTAATGAGCAATGCAACCAATGAAAAGCATGGATGTATGCGAATGATGCATAGTTGAAGTATTGCGAATTTTTACGCAGGACATGGGGTTGAATCAATTTAGATTTTCAACATGGTCCATGACATCTTTGTCAAGGTGAAGCTAGAAGTAACAAGGATATCAACAATCCTAAACGTGTTTGGCAGTAGACGAAGCAATGATGTAACACGATCCATCTTTTGCCCCAATTTTGCAAGATGGTTACTTCTTTACTTCAACTTGACTCGATGAACCTTTTCGTAAAAGCACGAGCTTGGTTCAACCCCATAACCCAGGGAATGGCAATTTTGATCGCCAATACTTCAACAACATTTCATAGGGATGAAAGACTTAGGAATACGCATGCTATGCATGGAAAATGTAATTATGAGATTGAGATGCCCGAAAAGACATCCTTTCTTAGTTAACCACGCATTAGGTACCATGCTCAATCATTTTGTTTTGTTTTTTGTGTTTTTATTTATTTATTTTAGAAATGGGTTTATGATCCCAACATGGTTGGCTCATGGTACCTAACACATGCAACTAAGATTGCATCATGAATTTTCGCGCTTTCTTTTTGGTTTTTGTCTTGCAGGGGAAAACACAAGGGTCACGCATGAGCAAACATGAAAACAATTGGTATGCAATTTGTAGATCAAAAACGTTTGTTGAACGCATATGCATGATGATGCAATGACTAATGCAAAATGTGATGCTGGAATATGATAACGGACAAATGTAGGAACGATATATTCATTATGATGCTATGAAGAGATGCTTATGCGATGCATGATATGAATGAATTTATGGACACGAGAGCCCGAAAAATGATCTCTTCTCTCTTGCACATTTGGGGGCGCAGTGCCCCATGTGTGCAGTTAAGAAGACGATATGGATCTTCCGACTTCCCACGACAAAAGACGAGACCCACATACAACGTATGTGTGACGACATGATGCAGATGCGCAAAAGCGCAACAGGGGGATTTACACAGCATGGCAATATCCTCAAATAATCATACCACAAAGGCGTACATGACCTTTAGGTTATATGCATGACAGTGTTTAAAAGGCACGCAGCGTGTTCGCTTTGTGCCCCTATTTTAGGGACCTATAGGATAATATCTAGGGGTCTCTAATAACTACTCCCAAAGATTCATAACTCACACGGCTGTTTTCTAGAGGTATCATCACTCAAGATAATAATATTATGGTGATATGGAATACCAGCGACAACACATTATAAAGAGAGAAAGCTCTAGACGAGGTTTCACTATTATCAAGCAAGTCGGAGACCTAGCATGATCATAGATTCACCTCCACTCCTTAGATTCCCATGAACCCAGGTATAAGGCCCCTTTTTTACTCAAACCCGTGGGTGCTTAGAATGCAGTGTAAAAATGCGGAAAAGATAGCAGTTATTATATTTACACAGTTCAACAAAATGCACACACGAAGCTTCACAATTCCACAATTCCCTAAAAAAGACCTAACTCACAAAAAACAGTCCCCAGTGGAGTCACCAACTGTCGCAACATGCCATTTTGTAGGCGAGTGAGGCGAGGCTCACGGGTGCACTTTCCAAAGGAGGAAAATGCATGGAGTCGCCACCAATGTTTATTTGTGGAAAACGTCGGAAAAATCAAAGGAAACCGGTCAAAACGAAAATTCTAAGTTCGGGAGTTAAATTTACGTTTAAGGAAGGTATTAGCACCTCTCACGTTTGTCTCAAAGGACAACAACCTATTTTTTAGAATTGTGAAATTGTGTTATCTTAACTTTTATTTCCTTTTTTATTTTTGAGGTCAACAAAAGCGGGGCTCTTGCTCCTACGTACCCTCCATCGAAGAGGAAATCAGACCTACGTAGTTCTTTTTTAAGGGTGAATCGAGCGACTCTTTTTACTTAGAAGGTGGTCATTTTAAGGCATTGGACCTTAAAAATGATCCATTTACTTGGTAAGAAAAACTGAGATATTGAACTTTTCAAATCCTTTTTTAGTGACTTTTTTGTGGACGAGCTTGACTTTGCGGGTTGATTTTAGCCTTAATTTCACTTTAGTTATTAGTCAATTCAATTAAGAACGAGAAATCCCAAAGAGAAACGTCCGATTGATTTTTCCACTTTATTTTACTAAAAGGTATTTTTTGATTATTATATTATTATTTTACCTCTTTTTTGATTTCCAACGTGGTTACGGCACGACCGAACGGTCGGAATTCATTTTAACAGAAATTAACGGATATTACAAATCAAATGATCGGAGGAAATTTATTTTATTTTTTGATTAGGCGAGAAATGACTTAAACAAATGACTGAAGCATGTCCAAAGGGGGTACGGAAAGTAAATGAAAATGAGAATAAAAGTACACGAAACAAATGGGGACCACCACGAGTACATAGAATGAATTGAAAAGCTCAGTTTGGGGTACTTACCGGTTAAAGACCGAAGAAACGAAGAACGAACGATGAATGTCGAAGAGCGGTTGAAAATCTTCGCGTAATTACCCACGGAAACGTTACGGAAGCGCCTCGTCTTGGATTTTCTTCACGGAAATAATTTTCCTCAGCAATTTCATGAGAATACGAAGTGCCAAGAAGGCTGAACCCCTTCCTTCTTCATTCCTCCCCCTATTTATAGCAAAATAGGGGAGGAGCTTGCCACCCAGCTCGCCCAGGCGAGCCAGGTTGCTTCCTCCAGAAGCAACCGCCTTTTAGAGGAAGAATCTGGAAGGCCCAAGTGGGCTTAGTTGCTATTTAAACCCTTTTTTTACTAAATACACCCCCATTTACTTTTTTTGGTGATTATTTTTCCGTAACGTTACAAAACTTTACGAATTTCGTAACGACACTTATTTTCTTTCCGTAAGGTTACGGAACCTACGGATCATGCATTTACTCTTTTTTTAGCTTTCGAAAAAGTTACGGAAACTCATGGATTGCGTAACAATACTTCCTTTTGGTTTCCGTCACATTACGGAATTTCACGGATGGCGTAACCACGCTTCCTTTTGATTTCCGACGCGTCTCGGGACTTCACATATTGTGCAACAAAGGGTGCCAAGTACTTCGAAGCGGTCAATCAAAGGTTGCATGCCATCAAGCAATAGTCCCCGGACGAAATTAGGGTATGACATATATATATATATTTTGAATTTCAAAATTTGGGCTTGGGCTCAGTGAAACGGCCCGCTAAGAGAGCGTGTTGAGAAACCAAACGTCTCTCGCAATTGCTAAGCGAGTTGGTCGAAAAACAGATAAGTGAGTGTAACAACAGTTACACTCACATTCACTCAGAATTTCTAAAACGCATCCCCTGCAATCTCTCTCTCCCAAATACTTGCGCATTGCATTTGTGCATCATTCTTGCATCTTCTGTTAATCTTCACAAAGCACCTCTGCTCCAAGTAAGTTCCTCACTTCATTTATGCTTTTGCTTTTGTTGAAACCTTAGGATAGAATACATTAGGTTAGCAATTTAATTTTTAGGATTATATTGTAAATATAATGGATAAAAATTAGGACTTTGCTAAGGATTATACTGTGTGGGTACATTTGATGGTCTTGCATGTTTGATAGATGCCTTTTAGAGGCCTAAAAAGAGAAGAAAACAAAGTTCGTTATCTGCGTTTTTCTGGAAAATGCAACGAACTCGCTAAGCACGTTTGATGCGCTAAGCAAGTTCATCAAAAGTGCGTGAATGTATGCATTCCCAGGCAAACTCACTAAGACAATCGTGTTACACTAAGCGAGTTCATCTTTTTAGATGAATGTTCATCATCTGGTATGAACATGGCTAAGCGACAGCTTTGTGTGCTAAGCCACCAAAGCTCGGAAAAAGACAACATGAGGGCTAAGCAAGTATCATCCCGCTAAGCCCGAGTAACTTAGAAAAATCTGGGAAGGCCGCTGCGCACTAAGCCAAGCTGATTTGAGCTAAGTGCAATTCCTTGCGACAAGTGATTGGCTAAGCGTGTCTGATTCGCTAAGCCATATCACTTAGACAATCTTGAAGTTTTGTAAAGCGCTAACCCAACCCTGCTGAGCTTAGCGCAATTTGTTGCAGCAATCTTTGGGCTAAGCGCATCCAATGCGCTAAGCCACTGTGTGAAATAATTTTCTCTGGGCTAAGTGAGTACCTATCTCGCTAAGCCGATTATGGAGAACAAAATTTTGCTGTCATAACTGGCTAAGCGCAACCTGTTGCGCTAAGCCAGTTTGTTGTTTTGCCTAAGGTGCGCTAAGCCTGCTATATTTCGCTAAGCGCCTACAATTAAATTTAGCTTTTAATTTCTGTTTTTGAACTTGAATAAATTTCAGTCTAATGTATTTTTGGTTCTTGTTATTACAGATGGCATCAAGGAAAAGGAAGAGCACTGCTTCTAGGCCACATGCTCAGTATGATACCCGGAGATTCCAATCTTTGGAAGCCTGGAACTGATATACAAATAACATTCTAGACCGGAGGATCCTTCCGGAAAGGAATGTTAAGATTTATCATACTGAATTCGACGAGTTTAAGGCAGAGCTGGAAAGGCGTAACCTACACAAACGCCTCGCCAACCTTCAGGAGGGAAGCATAGATGTGGTAGTGGTTAAAGAATTCTATGCCAACTTATACAACCTGGAAGACCAGAGCCCTTAGCAAGTGAGGGTGAGAGGACATTTAATTAGGATTGGTGCTAACAGCCTGAATTCTTTCTTAGAGACTCTAGTAGTCTTGGAGGAGGGTGAGACACTGCCTACCTATTCCAGGTTTTCGAGGATGAGGATTGATCCTTAAGAGTTTGCTGCCCATCTCTGCATCCCTGGTAAGGGTTTTGTTCTGAATGCAGAGGGCCATCCTTGGAAGCTTCTGAGGAAAGATCTCACTACTCTTGCATAGACATGGAGTGTCCTCTCCTATAGCAACTTGACTCCCACTTCCCACACCTCTGATCTTAATATGGACAGATTCAGGTTGGTTTACGGCTTAGTCACAGGCATGGACATGAACATCGGAGCCATAATCTCAGGTCAGATTTCTACCATTGCCTAGAGTAACTCCTCTAAGCTCAGATTTCCAGCCTTGATCACTGCCCTATGTAGAGCTAGAGGAGTTACCTCTGACATTCTGACCTATGAGAGCCTGAGCTCGGCCATTAACTTGGCCTACATTAAGAAAAACTGTTGGAATGTGGATGATCTGACAGTTAACTTCAGAGGGGCCAGGAAGGTAAGGGCTCGACCAGCAGATGTTCCTTCTTCTTCTGCACCACCGGCTCCTCCCACTTCTGCCACGCCTACACCAGCTGCCCATGACTCTCAGCACTTTGAAGCCATGCTTCAGAGTATTCATCAGGGATAGATTTTATTACTGCATAGCCTACAGGTGGTAGCTCCTCCAGGGTCCATTATGTCGGTAGAACAGTTCATTGAGAAGGTATCCTGGCCTGGAACTATACCTTCAACTATGAGAGAGGGTGAGGGCCCCAGTGCTTAGGTACCTCAATAGGTACAGGATGCGTCTTCTGAAGCTACCATCCCTGGAGCTTTTGATTTTTCAGGTGCAAGAGTAGAGATGAGACCTGATGAGGTTGTCTTTCCTGAGCCAATTGTGCCAGTTATACATGAGACTGTTGAAGCAGGTGAGTCACAATTGAGATAGGAGGTTGCTACTCCTGAGAGGACACCACAGACCCTAGAAGATTTATTCTCACCAGGGATGGAGCTATCTTTTGCTCAGCAGGTAGCAGATCCTCCTACACCAGTACATGAGAGACCAGTTGTCCCCTCTACTTCCATTTTAGAGATACCAGAGGACCCTACCACACCGGTCCTGACACTGAACACCACTCCTCTAACCACATCTGAGCTTCAGCTTTCAGATGAGGAGGGGGGACAAATTACTTCTCCTCCGGGGACGCCAGTGTTACATTTCGATGATGAGGAGCAGGATCCAGATGAATGATAGGATTTGATTACCTGTCCTAATTATTATTATAATTATATCATTCTGAGTACATTTTAATTATTATGTTTTCGTAGTATAGTGGTTGCATGGTTTTAGTACGTATGAACTATTATGGTTTGTGGCATGTGAATATGGTTTACAACATACTTTTTGTTTTGGAAACATTTTGAAAGTCTTGATGCATAAAGAATAGTTTAACTTGACTCTTTGAAAACTCAGTTTGATATGAGTTTGAAATGGTGATCATGGATTGAATGCATGATTGAAATGAAGATTGTGTTTTATCATGAGTTTGAGCAAATATGTATGATAGACAAAGAAAGAACAAGTGTGTGAGCTTGCAATTAGAAATGTTAGTCAGTAGACAGATTGATTGAGAATGAAAAGCTTGAACCATAACCCGGTGAGAGTGTGATCTTAAATTGTGAGTGAATGACTAGCATTGAGTAACATTCTTTGTATCAGTCTCTGAATTTTAGAATGAAATGCATAAATTTGAAAGTGAGGAAGGCCATTGTTCTATTTGTAAACTACTTGACCAGAAAGCTTACCTGTAATTATAATTGTATCCTTTGCACCCTTTGTGAGCTGAATTAAATTTTCAAATTGAACCCTGAACTTAAAATGAATATCTCCAACTACCCTGTTTAAATTCTAGGAGGGCATATGGTTCAAGGAAATTTGCCACAAATTTGGGGGAGTTAGTTGGGACGTGAAGTGAAAAGGCAAGACATTTCAGCACACACAACAAATAAGTTATGTTAAAAAAGAGAGAGAGAGAAGTAAAATACAAACAAAGAGAGTGTGTGTTGTTGTAATAGGGTCAAATGCAAGGCAAGTGAGTAAGCTAAATAAATTAAAAGGAAATACATTGGGTGAGTCTAGGATCCATGCTCTCTTAGAATTTAAGCCTTTGAATCCTAGAAAAACTAATAATTTTTGTAGCCAAGCCTCACTACAAGCTTATGAAAGTCCTTCTGATTCTGTTTAGGCATTTCTGACTTTATGACATGAGATAAAATACAAAGATACTCTTGTTCGTTGTTATTGCTTAATGGCTTAAACACTTGAGCGTGAGGGAAACAATAGCCATGAGACTTTGGTTTAAGCTACTTTCTTTAATATCTGTCTTGTGCCTAACTTCATCTAATTGTATAGCATACGTTATGTTCTTCTCTTTGAATAACTGCATATTTGGTGAAAAAACAATTGATGAGGACATTTTGTTTCATTTTGTCATCATGCACTCAATATTTTGTAGCAAGCACCTTTGTAAATTGTCATTGCATGTTTTTGTCACTTGAGGACAGCATGTCCTCACCTTCAGAGGGCTACACGCCCTCGCCATCAGAGGACTGCATGTCCTCACCTTCATAGGGCTACACGCCCTCACCTTTAGAGGATCACACGTCCTCACCTTCAGAGGGCTACACGCCCTCGCCATCAGAGGACTGCATGTCCTCACCTTCGTAGGGCTACACGCCCTCACCTTTAGAGGATCACACGTCCTCACCATCAGAGGGCTACACGCCCTCGCCATCAGAGGACTGCATGTCCTCACCTTCGTAGGGCTACACGCCCTCACCTTTAGAGGATCACACGTCCTCACCTTCACAGGGCTACACGCCCTCGCCATCAGAGGACTGCATGTCCTCACCATCAGAGGGCTACACGCCTTCGCCATTGTCATACCCTAATTTCGTCCGGGAACCTTTGCTCGATGACGTGCGACCATTCTTTGGTCCTCGTGAGGTGCTTGGCACCCATCATTAGGCAATTTGTGAAATTTCAGGACATGCCGGAAAACCAAAAAAATATTGATGCACAATCCGTAAGTTTCCGTGACGCACCGGAAATCGAAAGGAAGCGTCGTTGCATAATTAAGTGAGGTTTCGTAACATTCCGTAAGTCAAAAAGGGGATGATTATGTAATCCGCAAGGTTCCGTAACAATTACGGAAAGAAAACAAGTATCGTTACGAAATTCGTAAGTTTCCGTAACTTTACGAAAAAAGAATCACCAAAAAACAGCAGAGGGGGTGAACTTAGTAAAAATGGGGGTGCAAATAGCACCCAGGCCCATTTGGGCCCTCCAGAAGGTTCCTCCAGAAGGCGGTTGCTTCTGGAGGAAGCAACCCTGCTCGCCTGGGCGAGCTGAGCTCGCCTGGGCGAGCTGGGCGGCAACCACCTCCCCTATTTTGCTATAAATAGGGGAGGAATGCAAGAAGAAAAGGATCCCAGCCCTTTAGGCACTTCTCTCTCTTTGGAATTTGCTTGGAAAAATTGTTTCCGTGAAGAAAATCTAAGCCGAGGCGCTTCCGAAACGTTTCCGTAACGTTTTCCGTGAGGAATCTCGCAAAGGTTTGAACCGTTCTTCGACGTTCTTCATTCGTTCTTCATCGTTCTTCGATCTTCAACGGGTAAGTGCCTCGAACCAAGCTTTTCGATTCATTCTATGCACCCGTAGTGGTCCACATTGTGTTTCGTGCATTTTGATTCTCATTTTGTTTACTCTTTATACCCCCTGTTGACGTGCTTAAGCCATTTTACTTAAGTCGTTTCTCGCTTAACTTAAAAATAAAATAAATTTTCACCGAACGTTTGAATTGTATTATCCATTAGCTTCGGTTAAAATAAACTCCGACCGTTCGGTCATGCCGTAACCATGTTGGAAATCAAAAAAGGAAGTAAAAATAATATAAAATAATCAAAAAACATCTTTTAGTAAAATAAAGCGGAAAATCAATCGGACGTTTTCTCTTTGGGATTTCTCATTCTTAACCGAATTGATTAATAACTAAAGTGAAACTAAGGCTAAAAATCAACTCGCCTAGTCAAGCTCGTCCACAAAAATAGGCTTTGAAAGTTTGTCATTTCAATTTCTCACTAAGTAAAATGGATCATTTTTAAGGTCCAACGCCTTAAAATGATCACCACTTAAGTAAAAAAAGAATCACTTGATAAGAAAGAACTACGTAGGTCTGATTTTCTCATCCCAATTGAGAAATACGTAGGAGCAAAGGGAAACACCCTTGTCGACCACAAAAAAGGAAAAAATATAAAAAGGGTATAAAGGATATAAGAACATAAAAGGGAACAAAAAAATCAAAGTCATGTTTGCACATTCGATTAAAGGCTGCCGTCCCTTGGGACGGGCGTGTGGGGTGCTAATACCTTCCCCGTGCGTAAATACAACTCCCGAACCTTTTCACTAAAAAGTTCGTAGATCACGTCTTTTCCGGTTTTTCCGACGTTTTCCTCAAATAAACGTTGGTGGCGACTCCGCGCGTATTCCTTTCGTGGAACACGCATCCCGCGAGTCTCGCGTCGCCCTCCCTCCGAAGGGTAGGTTGCGACAGTTGGCGACTCCGCTGGGGACTGTTTTTTAGAGAGTTAGGCCATTTAATCTTGTGCAATGTTTTATCATGACTTTCTCCTTTGTTGGTTTCCCTTTATTTGTTTTATGTTCTTGTGTATATAAACTATTTGTTGCTTTTAGTGCGTTTTAAAATGTATGCATGAAGTAAAATATTTATTCATTTTATGCACACAAACACCAACACTATTTGCACACACTGTGAGTGAAAAAAGGGCCCTATACCCGGGTTCGTGAGAACATAAGGAGTGGAGGTGAATCTGTGATCATGCTAGGTCTCCGACTTGCTTGATTACAGTGAACCCTCATCTAGAGCTTTTCTCTTTGAAAACTTATTGTTGCTAGTAGTCCCTACTGCTACAATATGTTCTTCAAAGAGGATAATACCTCTAGAAACCATCAAAAGAGATATGACTACCTTGGGGGTTATCACTAAATGCCTAGTTAGTTCTTTCCCTTATAGGTCCCTTAAATAGGGGCACGAAGCAAACACGCTGCGTGCCATTTTTCAACACTGCCATGCATGAGTATCATATCCCCTTTTGCTTATGTTCGGTAAATATTGTCATACTGTGCACATTCCCGCATTGTGTCTTTTGCATAGGCCTTGCATATGGGTTCTGTCTTGATCCCTACTGTAAACAAACCAACGGAGGGTCCGTGTCGCCTTCTTAAAAACATGCGTTGGGGCATTTCGCTACCCCTAGACGTCGTATCTGAGAAGGGGACAAATTCCCCGGACCCCCGCATTCCTAGATTGCATCTGTGTCATATGCATTCCATCATGCATTCATCCAGTCCACCCATGAGATATCGGAGTTTTGATTTGCACCAGCTTTTATCTCACTTTAGTAAGCATGGGAACAAATCAAACCGGCAAGAGGTTCTACCAAGTCAAGGTCAAAAGCCCAGATACCACCAGCATCAAGGAATTAGGGCGGTTGATGGAACCCCTCCAAATGCAAGCCTTCCGCAAGACTTACGGAAAGATCTTAGAGTTAACCATAGCAGAGGTGTCCATAGAAGCCATTGCATCACTTACCCAATACTACGACCAGCCCTTGAGATGCTTCACATTCGGGGACTTCCAATTAGTACCAACCATTGAAGAATTTGAGGAAATTCTAGGATGTCCTCTCGGGGGAAGGAAACCATATCTTTCCTCCGGGTGTCTCCCCTCTTTGAGCAGAATTGCAACTGTGGTCAAGGATTCAGCCAGAGGTTTGGACCGCATAAAACAGACTCGGAACGGCATAGCGGGCCTGCCACAGAAGTACCTAGAAGACAAGGCGAAGGGTATGGCCAATCAAGGAGACTGGGTCCCGTTTATGGATGTGTTAGCTTTGCTAATTTTTGGGGTCGTCCTCTTTCCAAACGTGGATGGTTTGATAGACCTAGCAGCAATCGACGCTTTCCTTGCCTACCACCATAGCAAGGAAAGTCCGGTGGTAGCTGTCTTGGCGGATCTATTTGACACATTTGACCGAAGGTGCGAAAAGAGTAGCGCACGGATCATCTGTTGCTTACCCGCCCTCTGTGTTTGGTTGGTTTCACACTTGTTCCAACAAGACACAAGGCATCCATGTCCGCTCCTGAGCCATCGCTCATGTACTGAAAAGAGGAGAATAGATTGGGACCAGCTCTTGGCCGGGATAGGAGGTAGAACAATCAGTTGGTTCCCCCGATGGAAGGAAGGAAAAGAAGGAGTCCTTTCCTCATGTGGAAGATACCCAAACATTCCGCTGGTAGGGACGAGGGGTTGTATTAATTACAATCCCACGCTCGCTATAAGACAACTAGGGTACCCCATGAGGGGAACACCGACGGAAGAAAGCATGTCTCCTTTCCTTGTGAGGGATCTCGGCGCACGAAATTCCAAGACTATACAAAGAATCCATAAGGCATGGGAAACCCCGTTAAGGAAAGATCAAGAGCTTAGAGGCATTCGTAATGGCATCGTTGGTGGGTACCACGAATGGCTGAAAGTTCGCATACGAGGTTTAGATTGGCTAGCCAAGTTAAAAGTCGTCAGCAAAGAGAATTTTGAAGCACCGGAAGAGGACGAGGAAGTCCAAGCTCTCAAAAGCGAGTTAGGAAAGGCAAAACTCGCCAAGGAGAAGTTCAAGTTGGCTGCTACGCACGTTCGGAAGGAGTGTGCCGGGTTACGGGAAGAGAATGCAATTACCGCAAGAGCCCTTGAACAAGAGACCAAGAGGGCTCGCAAGGAAGAGTATGGCCGGAACAAATTTCGCGGAGCTCTATGGGGTAGCAATAGTGAACTCAAGTTGCGAAGGGAAGAAAGGGACCAGTCGCGAGCACATGGCATGGTTTTGAAAGAGGAGTTAGTTGCCTGTTCAAAGTCCAAAAGAAGCTTGTCTCAGCATTTATGCGAGACGGAGACCAACATGCTAGCTATCATCGCCAAGTACCAAGAAGAGTTAGGTCTAGCCGCGGCCCACGAGCATAGGATTGCGGACGAATATGCCCAAGTATACGCGGAAAAAGAGGCTAGAGGAAGGGTGATCGACTCTTTACACCAAGAGGCAACCATGTGGATGGATCGGTTTGCTCTTACCTTGAACGGGAGTCAAGAACTTCCCCGATTGTTAGCCAAGGCCAAGGCGATGGCAGACACCTACTCCGCCCCCGAAGAGATTCATGGGCTTCTCGGCTATTGTCAGCATATGATAGACTTAATGGCCCACATAATTAGAAATCGTTAGGAAACTTGTATGGTCTCTCAGACCTTGACTAGATATGACTTCCTTTTTGAAATAAAATGAGTTGGTCCCATGTTTCTACTCCAAAAAGCTTGTGCAAATCAAATCACTCCTATATCTCATCTCTAGCATGCATTTTCTTTCTTTACCCACTCCTCACGTTTGGTTTTTTAGGGAAAACACCATAACTAAACGCGCCGCAAGGGATCCCTATCGCACCAGATCCAAATCTAGAACGATGGGTGATCAAGAGGAGACGCAGGAACAGATGAAAGCCGACATGTCGGCTCTGAAAGAACAAATGGCCTCCATGATGGAGGCCATGTTAAGTATGAAGCAGCTCATAGAGAAGAACGCGGCCACCGCCGCCGCTGTCAGTTCGGCTGCCGAAGCAGACCCGACTCCCTTGGCAACTACGCACCATCCTCCCTCAAACATAGTAGGACGGGGAAGGGACGCACTGGGGCACGATGGCAGCCCTCACCTGGGATACAACCGAGCGGCTTACCCTTATGGATTGCCGCCCAACTATTCACCACCCATCTTGCAAGAAGATGCGGGCCACATTGCTTCTCCCGTCCATGAAAAAGAGCCTCATCAGCAGCCCGACGAAGTCCATATAGACCCTCAAGATTATGCTCGGAGGGATGTCGAGTTTTATCCCCCGATCCCCGAAGGGCCGGCACCAGGCACGTTGCCCCAACCCAACATCGCAGCGTCGCCAATAGTTTTGTCTATGGAAGGGCCGCCCCCGGCAACTGAAGAAAGGAGGAAGCTCGATCTCCTTGAGGAAAGATTAAGGGCTGTGGAAGGATTTGGGGACTATCCGTTTGCAGACATGACGGATCTTTGCTTAGTACCCGATGTTGTTATTCCCCCGAAGTTCAAAGTGCCGGACTTCGACAAGTATAAAGGGACGACTTGTCCCAAAAACCACCTCAAAATGTACTGCCGTAAGATGGGCGCCCATTCTAAAGATGAAAAGCTGTTGATACACTTCTTTCAGGATAGCTTGGCCGGAGCTGCGGTAGTGTGGTACACTAATTTGGAAGCTTCCCGTATCCGTACTTGGAAGGATCTGATTACCGCCTTCCTAAGGCAGTATCAGTACAATTCTGATATGGCTCCGGACCGTACTCAACTGCAGAATATGTTCAAGAAAGAGGGTGAAACCTTTAAAGAATATGCGCAGCGATGGAGGGATTTGGCGGCACAAGTAGCTCCTCCCATGGTTGAGAGAGAGATGATCACCATGATGGTAGACACTCTGCCAGTGTTCTACTATGAGAAGCTAGTGGGTTACATGCCGTCCAGCTTTGCGGATCTGGTGTTTGCCGGGGAAAGAATCGAGGTGGGATTGAAGAGAGGAAAGTTTGATTACGTTTCCTCCACAAACGTGAACGCCAAAAGAATCGGGGCAACAGGGGCAAAAAGGAAGGAAGGAGATGCCCATGCCGTCTCTTCAACGCCCGCATGGGTCAAACCCCAGCAAACACCTCATGGTACCCATCAGTACGCGCAACATCACCCAAGCTTCTCGGCTCCTGCTGGGAACGCCTCTAGCTCAACACCCGTACAGCCTAAGGCACCCACCCAGAGGGAAGCTCCCCAAGTTCCAACTCCGAACGCGACTCGACCAGCCGGTAATTCCAACACGACAAGGAACTTCCCTCCGAGACCGTTGCCAGAATTCACCCCGCTCCCAATGACGTACGAAGATCTTCTACCATCCCTCATCGCCAATCATTTGGCCGTGGTAACTCCCGGAAGGGTCTTCGAACCCCCTTTCCCGAAGTGGTATGACCCTAATGCAACTTGCAAGTACCATGGGGGTGCCCCGGGGCATTCCATCGAAAAATGCATGGCCCTTAAATACAAGGTCCAACATCTAATGGATGCCGGATGGCTGACTTTCCAAGAGGATCGGCCCAATGTGAGGACCAACCCGCTCGCCAATCATGGAGGGGGAGCTGTTAATGCAGTTGAATCCGATAGGCCCCACAGGTCTAAACCGTTGAGAGATGTGGCAGCCCCTAGGAGGTTTATCTTTGAGGCCCTACAAAAAGGAGGGGTAATTCCCCATAGTGGGTGTAAGGAGGATTCCTGTCTGCTACATCCCGGCGAGATGCATGACATGGAGACGTGTTTGGAAGTAGAGGAATTGTTGCAACGGATGATAGACCAAGGTCGACTAGAAGTCGGCATTAAAGGAAAAGAAGAGCCGCATATATGCATGCAATCTACGGAGGGGAGCGGTATTGCGAAGCCCAAACCCTTGGTGATATACTTTACTAAAAGTGCAGCCTCGCAAAAGCCTGGGCATCCCTTAATGGTCAAACCTGTTCCTTTCCCGTACCAGAATAGTCACGCGGTCCCGTGGAGATATACACCTCCGGAGAAGAAGGAAGAAGAGGTCACAGACGTCAGCTCGCTGTCGGCTAAAGTAACAAATATCACGGGACTGAGTGGTGTGACTTGTAGTGGTCGTGTGTTCGCACCTCCGGACCTACCGGTCCAACCCGCCGACGTCAAGGGAAAAGGAAAGGTGGTGGAGGAACAAGATGGCGAAGCACCCCACGCTTCGAATAAAGATATTCCAGCAAAGGGGCCCCCAGAGAAAAGGGATGGTAGAAAGGAGGTGTCGCTAGAGGAAGCCAGCGAGTTCCTTCGGATAATTCAGCAGAGCGAATTCAAGGTTATCGAACAGCTCAACAAAACCCCGGCTAGGGTCTCGCTGCTAGAGTTACTTATGAGCTCCGAGCCTCATCGGGCTCTGCTAGTAAAAGTGCTGAACGAGGCTCACGTGGCCCAAGATATTTCGGTAGAAGGTTTCGGAGGGCTGGTCAACAATATCACTGCCAACAACTATCTTGCCTTCGCCGAAGAAGAAATCCCCGCTGAGGGGAGAGGGCATAATAAGGCTTTACACGTATCAGTCAAGTGTATGGACCATATCGTGGCCAAGGTACTTATCGATAATGGTTCCAGTTTAAACGTGATGCCTAAGAGCACTTTGGACAAGTTACCATTCAATGCTTCCCATTTAAAACCGAGTTCAATGGTGGTTCGGGCCTTCGACGGCACTCGCCGAGAGGTTAGGGGAGAGATCGATCTCCCAGTACAAATAGGCCCTCACACCTGTCAAGTCACCTTCCAAATAATGGACATTAACCCACCCTACAGTTGCCTGTTGGGGCGCCCGTGGATCCATTCAGTGGGTGTTGTGCCTTCTACACTCCACCAAAAGCTGAAATTCGTAGTGGAGGGGCACTTGGTCATCGTGTCAGGCGAGGAAGATATCTTGGTAAGTTGCCCATCCTCCATGCCTTATGTGGAAGCCGCAGAAGAATCGTTAGAAACCGCTTTCCAGTCTTTTGAGGTGGTCAGCATTTCCTCCGTGGACTCCCTCTTTGGGCAACCTTGTCTGTCCGATGCGGCGGTAATGATGGCCCGAGTTATGTTGGGGAACGGTTATGAACCCGGGATGGGTTTAGGCAAAGACAATGGCGGCATAACTAGCCTGATAAAAACCCAAGGAAATCGTGGGAAGTATGGTTTAGGCTATAAGCCCACTCAGGCAGACATGAAAAGAAGCATCGCGGGAAGGAAGAACAGTGGTCAGAGCTCGCGTTGGAGACAAGAAAGTGAAGGAAGCCCGCCCTGCCACATAAGTAGAAGTTTTATAAGTGCGGGTCTGGGAGACGAAGGTCAAGTGGTCGCGATATGTGAAGATGATGTTCCAAGTACTTTGGATTTGGTCCGACCATGCCCTCCTGATTTCCAACTGGGAAATTGGCGGGTGGAGGAACGCCCCGGCATTTACGCAACAAGCATAATGTAAACCTTTACGGTTTTAAAAGCTCTATAGTTGGGCCTAGGCTTTAGAGTTTTCATTTTGTTAAGGCTTTGTGTCTTTTGTCTTTGAATTTATAATACAAGGATCTTTCTTCATCTGCTCCTGGTCTCTACCCATTCTCATTCATTTGCATGTTTACTTCTTTTTCTGAAACGGCAGGTTCGATGACGAGTCCCCCGAAGGTACTAATACCTGGGACCCGTCTATCAACTTCGAGCAAGAAATGAACCAAACGGAAGATGAAGAAGATGAGGAAATGGGACTTCCTTCGGAACTAGAAAGGATGGTCGCCCAAGAGGACCAAGAAATGGGGCCTCATCAAGAAGAAACAGAGCTAGTAGACTTAGGAATTGGCGGTGGAAAGAGGGAAGTAAAGATAGGTACAGGCATTGCCGCACCTATCCGTGAAGATTTAATAACCCTGCTAAAAGACTACCAAGACATCTTTGCTTGGTCATACCAAGATATGCCCGGTTTGAGTTCGGACATTGTGCAGCACCGATTGCCTCTAAATCCCGGGTGTTCCCCAGTAAAACAGAAATTGAGGAGGATGAAGCCCGAAACGTCCTTGAAGATAAAGGAAGAAGTGAAGAAGCAGTTTGACGCTGGATTTCTGG
The DNA here is from genome assembly GCF_004193775.1 of Glycine soja. Lineage (NCBI taxonomy): Eukaryota > Viridiplantae > Streptophyta > Magnoliopsida > Fabales > Fabaceae > Glycine > Glycine soja. The sequence goes on along the minus strand of NC_041010.1, from coordinate 24,684,847 downwards.
CCGTCGCTCGGTATCCAGAATGGGTTGCCAACATCGTGCCAGTTCCTAAAAAAGGTGGGAAAGTACGAATGTGTGTAGATTACCGGGACCTGAATCGGGCCAGTCCCAAAGACAATTTTCCGTTACCACACATCGATATCCTCGTAGACAACACGGCCAATTTCGCTTTATTTTCCTTCATGGATGGTTTCTCTGGTTACAATCAGATAAAGATGGCGCCCGAGGATATGGAAAAGACTACTTTCGTCACCCTGTGGGGAACGTTCTGTTACAAGGTGATGTCCTTTGGACTCAAGAATGCCGGGGCAACTTATCAACGGGCCATGGTAGCTTTGTTCCATGATATGATGCATCAAGAGATCGAGGTCTACGTGGACGACATAATTGCTAAATCTAAATCTGAGGAAGAACACCTGGTCAACCTGCGGAAGTTGTTCGAAAGGCTTAAGAAATATCAATTAAGGTTGAACCCCGCTAAGTGTACCTTTGGGGTCAAATCAGGGAAATTGCTTGGTTTCGTTGTAAGCCAGAAAGGGATAGAGGTAGACCCCGAAAAAGTGAAGGCTATCCTTGAGATGCCAGAACCCCGTACAGAGAAGCAAGTCCGAGGTTTCCTCGGGCGCTTGAATTATATTGCCAGATTCATATCGCAGCTCACAGCCATTTGTGAGCCGTTGTTTAAACTCTTGCGCAAAAACCAAACTGATCGGTGGAATGAGGATTGCCAAGAGGCTTTTGGAAGGATCAAAAAGTGCCTAATGAATCCTCCCGTGCTTATGCCACCAGTACCTGGAAGGCCTCTCATTTTGTACATGACAATCTTGGACGAGTCAATGGGGTGTATGCTGGGGCAACATGACGAATCCGGGAAGAAAGAGCGCGCTGTTTACTACCTAAGCAAGAAGTTCACGACCTGTGAGATGAATTACTCCTTACTCGAAAGAACGTGTTGTGCTTTAGTATGGGCATCCCATCGCCTAAGGCAGTATATGCTGAGTCATACTACCTGGTTGATATCCAAAATGGACCCGGTCAAGTACATCTTTGAAAAGCCAGCTCTCACAGGACGAATCGCCCGGTGGCAAGTCTTGCTATCTGAGTTTGATATAGTCTACGTCACCCAAAAGGCGATAAAAGGAAGCGCTTTGGCAGATTATTTGGCTCAGCAGCCTCTTAACGACTACCAGCCCATGCATCCGGAATTCCCGGATGAGGACATCATGGCCTTGTTCGAGGGAAAGTTGGACGAAGATCGGGACAAATGGACTGTATGGTTTGACGGAGCGTCAAACATTCTAGGTCATGGCGTTGGGGCAGTGTTGATCTCTCCGGACAATCAATG
>NC_041010.1:22434405-22553553 GCF_004193775.1 Glycine soja | reverse complement strand
GTCAGCATATGATAGACTTAATGGCCCACATAATTAGAAGTCGTTAGGAAACTTGTATGGTCTCTCAGACCTTGACTAGATACGACTTCCTTTTTGCAATAAAATGAGTTGGTCCCATGTTTCTACTCCAAAAAGCTTGTGCAAATCAAATCACTCCTACATTTCATCTCTAGCATGCATTTTCTTTCTTTACCCACTCCTCACGTTTGGTTTTTTAGGGAAAAGCACCATAACTAAACGCGCCGCAAGGTATCCCTATCGCACCAGATCCAAATCTAGAACGATGGGTGATCAAGAGGAGACGCAGGAACAGATGAAAGCTGACATGTCGGCTCTGAAAGAACAAATGGCCTCCATGATGGAGGCCATGTTAAGTATGAAGCAGCTCATAGAGAAAGAACGCGCCACCGCGCCGCTGTCAGTTCGGCTGCCGAAGCAGACCCGACTCTCTTGGCAGCTACGCACCATCCTCCCTCAAACATAGTAGGACGGGGAAGGGACACACTGGGGCACGATGGCAGCCCTCACCTGGGATACAACCGAGCGGCTTACCCTTATGGATTGCCGCCCAACTATTCACCACCCGTCTTGCAAGAAGATGCGGGCCACATTGCTTCTCCCGTCCATGAAAGAGAGCCTCCTCAGCAGCCCGACGAAGTCCACAAAGACCCTCAAGATTATGCTCGAAGGGATGTCGAGTTCTATCCCCCGATCCCCGAAGGGCCGGCACCAGGCACGTTGCCTCAACCCAACATCGCAGCACCACCAATAGTTTTGTCCACGGAAGGGCCGCCCCCAGCAACTGAAGAAAGGAGGAACCTCGATCTCCTTGAGGAAAGATTGAGGGCCGTGGAAGGATTTGGGGACTATCCGTTCGCAGACATGACGGATCTTTGCTTAGTACCCGATGTTGTTATTCCCCCGAAGTTCAAAGTGTCGGACTTCGACAAGTATAAAGGGACGACTTGTCCCAAAAACCATCTCAAGATGTACTGCCGTAAGATGGGCGCCCACTCTAAAGATGAAAAGCTATTAATACACTTCTTTCAGGATAGCTTGGCCGGAGCTGCGGTAGTGTGGTACACTAATTTGGAAGCTTCCCATATCCGTACTTGGAAGGATCTGATTACCGCCTTCCTAAGGCAGTATCAGTACAATTCTGATATGGCTCCTGACCGTACTCAACTGCAGAATATGTTCAAGAAAGAGGGTGAAACCTTTAAAGAATATGCGCAGCGATGGAGGGATTTGGCGGCACAAGTAGCTCCTCCCATGGTTGAGAGAGAGATGATCACCATGATGGTAGACACTCTGCCAGTGTTCTACTATGAGAAGCTAGTAGGTTACATGCCGTCCAGCTTTGCGGATCTAGTGTTTGCCGGGGAAAGAATCGAGGTAGGATTGAAAAGAGGAAAGTTTGATTACGTTTCCTCCACAAATGCGAATGCCAAAAGAATCGGGGCAACAGGGGCAAAAAGGAAGGAGGGAGATGCCCATGCCGTCTCTTCAACACCCGCGTGGGTCAAACCCCAGCAAACACCTCATGTACCCATCAGTACGCGCAACATCACCCAAGCTTCTCGGCTCATACTGGGAACGCCTCTAGTTCAACACCCGTGCAGCCTAAGGCACCCACCCAGAGGGAAGCTCCCCAAGTTCCAACTCCGAACACGACTCGACCGGCCGGTAATTCCAACACGACAAGGAACTTCCCTCCGAGGCCATTTCCGGAATTCACCCCACTCCCAATGACGTACGAAGATCTTCTACCGTCCCTCATCGCCAATCATTTGGCCGTGGTAACTCCCGGAAGGGTCCTCGAACCCCCTTTCCCGAAGTGGTATGACCCTAACGCAACTTGCAAGTACCATGGGGGTGTCCCGGGGCATTCCGTCGAAAAATGCTTGGCCCTTAAATACAAGGTCCAACATTTAATGGATGCCGGATGGCTGACTTTCCAAGAGGATCGGCCCAATGTGAGAACCAACCCGCTCGCCAATCATGGAGGGGAGCGGTTAATGCAGTTGAGTCCGATAGGCCGCACAGGTCTAAACCTTTAAGGGATGTGGCAACCCCTAGGAGGTTTATCTTTGAGGCCCTACAAAAAGGAGGTGTGATTCCCCATAGTGGGTGTAAGGAGGATTCCTGTCTGCTACACTCCGGCGAGATGCATGACATGGAGACGTGTTTGGGAGTAGAGGAATTGTTACAGCGGATGATAGATCAAGGTCGACTGGAAGTCGGCATTGAAGGAAAAGAAGAGCAGCATATATGCATGCAATCTACGGAGGGGAGCAGTGTTGCGAAGCCCAAACCCTTGGTGATATACTTCACTAAAAGCACAGCTTCGCAAAAGCCTGGACACGCCTTAGTAGCCAAACCTGTTCCTTTCCCCTACCAAAATAGCCACGCGGTCCCGTGGAGATATGCACCTCCGAGGGAGAAGGAAGAAGAAGCCATTGACGTCAGCTCGCTGTCAGCTAAAGTAACAAATATCACGGGACTGAGCGGTGTGACCCGTAGTGGTCGTGTGTTCGCACCTCCGGACCTACCAGTCCAACCCGCGGACGTCAAAGGAAAAGGAAAAGTGGTGGAGGAACAAGATGGCGAAGCACCCCACGCTTCGAATAAAGATATTCCGGCAAAGGGCCCCCCGGAGAAAAAGGATGGTAAAAAGGAGGTGTCGCTAGAGGAAGCCAGCGAGTTCTTTCGGATAATTCAGCAGAGCGAATTCAAGGTTATCGAACAGCTCAACAAAACCCCGGCCAGGGTTTCGCTGTTGGAGTTACTTATGAGCTCCGAGCCTCATCGGGCTCTGCTAGTGAAAGTTCTGAACGAGGCTCATGTGGCCCAAGATATCTCGGTAGAAGGTTTCGGAGGGCTGGTCAACAATATCATTGCCAACAACTATCTTGCCTTCGCCGAAGAAGAAATCCCCGCTGAGGGGAGAGGGCATAATAAGGCTTTACACATATCAGTCAAGTGTATGGACCATATCGTAGCCAAGGTGCTCATCGATAATGGTTCCAGTTTAAACGTGATGCCTAAGAGCACTTTGGAGAAGTTACCATTCAATGCTTCCCACTTAAAACCAAGTTCAATGGTGGTTCGTGCCTTCGACGGCACTCGCCGAGAGGTTAGGGGAGAGATCGATCTCCCAGTACAAATAGGCCCTCACACCTGTCAAGTCACCTTCCAAATAATGGATATTAACCCCCCTTACAGCTGCCTGTTGGGGCGCCCATGGATCCACTCAGTGGGAGTTGTGCCTTCTACACTCCACCAAAAGCTGAAATTCGTAGTGGAGGGGCACTTGGTCATCGTGTCAGGCGAGGAAGACATCTTGGTAAGCTGCCCATCCTCCATGCCTTATGTGGAAGCCGCAGAAGAATCGTTAGAAACTGCTTTCCAGTCTTTTGAGGTGGTCAGCATTTCCTCCGTGGACTCCCTCTTTGGGCAGCCTTGTCTGTCCGATGCAGCGGTAATGATGGCCCGAGTTATGTTGGGGAACGGTTATGAACCCGGGATGGGTTTAGGCAAAGACAACGGCGGCATAACTAGCCTGATAAATACTCAAGGAAACCGTGGGAAGTATGGTTTAGGCTATAAGCCCACTCAGGCGGACATGAAAAGAAGCATCGCGGGAAGGAAGAACAGTGGTCAAAGCTCGCGTTGGAGACAAGAAAGTGAAGGAAGCCCGCCCTGCCACATAAGTAGAAGCTTTATAAGCGCGGGTCTGGGAGACAAAGGTCAAGTGTTCGCGATATGCGAAGATGATGTTCTGAGTACTTTGGATTTGGTACGACCATGCCCTCCTGATTTCCAGCTGGGAAATTGGCGAGTGGAGGAACGCCCCAGCATTTACGCAATGAGCATAATGTAAACCTTTACGGTTTTAAAAGCTCTATAGTTGGGCCTAGGCTTTAGAGTTTTTCCTTTGTTAAGGCTTTGTGTCTTTTGTTTTTGAATTTATAATACAAGGATCTTTCTTCATCTGTTCCTGGTCTCTACCCATTCTCATTCATTTGCATGTTTACTTCTTTTTCTGAAATGGCAGATCCGATGACGAGTCCCCCGAAGGTACTAATACCTGGGACCCGCCTATCGACTTCGAGCAAGAAATGAATCAAACGGAAGATGAAGGAAATGAGGATGTGGGACTTCCCCCAGAACTAGAAAGAATGGTCGCCCATGAGGACCAAGAAACGGGGCCTCATCGAGAAGAAACAGAGCTAGTAGACTTAGGAATTGGCAGTGGAAAGAGGGAAGTAAAGATAGGTACAGGTATTACCGCACCTATCCGTGAAGAATTAATAATCCTGCTAAAAGATTACCAAGACATCTTTGCTTGGTCATACCAAGATATGCCCGGTTTGAGTTCTGACATTGTACAGCACCGATTACCTCTAAATCCCGAGTGTTCCCCGGTAAAACAGAAACTGAGAAGGATGAAGCCCGAAACCTCCTTGAAAATAAAAGAAGAAGTGAAGAAGCAATTTGACGCTGGATTTCTGGCCGTCGCTCGGTATCCAGAATGGGTTGCCAACATCGTACCAGTTCCTAAGAAAGATGGGAAAGTACGAATGTGTGTGGATTATCGGGACCTGAATCGGGCCAGTCCCAAGGACAATTTTCCTTTACCACACATCGATATCCTCGTGGATAACACGGCCAATTTCGCCTTATTTTCCTTCATGGACGGTTTCTCTGGTTACAATCAGATAAAGATGGCGCCCGAGGATATGGAAAAGACTACTTTCGTCACCCTGTGGGGGACGTTCTGTTACAAAGTGATGTCCTTTGGACTCAAGAATGCCGGGGCAACTTATCAACGGGCCATGGTAGCTTTGTTCCATGATATGATGCATCAAGAGATCGAGGTCTACGTGGATGACATAATTGCTAAATCTAAATCCGAGGAAGAACACCTTGTCAACCTGCGGAAGTTGTTCGAAAGGCTTAAGAAATATCAATTAAGGTTGAACCCTGCTAAGTGTACCTTTGGGGTCAAATCAGGGAAATTGCTTGGTTTCATTGTAAGCCAGAAAGGGATAGAGGTAGACCCCGAAAAAGTGAAGGCCATCCTTGAGATGCCAGAACCCCGTACAGAGAGGCAAGTCCGAGGTTTCCTGGGGCGCTTGAATTATATTGCCAGATTCATATCGCAGCTCACCGCCATTTGTGAGCCGTTGTTCAAGCTCTTGCGCAAAAACCAAACTGATCGCTGGAATGAGGATTGCCAAGAGGCTTTTGGAAGGATCAAAAAGTGCCTAATGAATCCTCCCGTGCTTATGCCACCAGTACCTGGAAGGCCTCTCATTTTGTACATGACAATCTTGGACGAGTCAATGGGGTGTATGCTGGGGCAACATGACGAATCCGGGAAGAAAGAGCGCGCTGTTTACTACCTAAGTAAGAAGTTCACGACCTGTGAGATGAATTACTCCTTGCTCGAAAGAACGTGTTGTGCTTTAGTATGGGCATCCCATCGCCTAAGGCAGTACATGCTGAGCCATACTACCTGGTTGATATCCAAAATGGACCCGGTTAAGTACATCTTTGAAAAGCCAGCTCTCACGGGACGAATCGCCCGGTGGCAAGTCCTGCTATCTGAGTTTGATATAGTCTACGTCACCCAAAAGGCGATAAAAGGAAGCGCTTTAGCAGATTATTTGGCTCAACAGCCTCTTAACGACTACCAGCCCATGCATCCTGAATTCCTGGATGAGGACATCATGGCCTTGTTTGAGGAAAAATTGGACGAAGATTGGGACAAATGGACTGTATGGTTTGACGGAGCGTCAAACATTCTAGGTCATGGCGTTGGCGCAGTGTTGGTCTCTCCGGACAATCAATGTGTACCTTTCACAGCCAGGCTAGGATTCGACTGCACCAACAACATGGCCGAATATGAAGCGTGTGCCCTAGCCGTCCAGGCAGCAATTGACTCCAATGTCAAACTACTCAAGGTGTACGGCGACTCAGCGTTGGTAATCCATCAGCTGAGAGGGGAATGGGAAACTAGAGATCCCAAGCTGATACCCTACAAAGCCTATATCAAGGAATTGGCTAAGACCTTCGATGAGATCTCCTTCCATCATGTTCCCCGCGTGGAAAATCAAATGGCGGATGCACTTGCTACGTTGGCGTCTATGTTCCAGCTAACACCGCACGGGGATCTGCCCTACATTGAATTTTGGTGTCGTGGCAAACCCGCGCATTGTTGCCAAGTGGAAGAGGAACGGGACGGAAAGCCTTGGTATTTCGACATCAAGCGATATGTCGTAAGCAAAGAATACCCGCCAGAGATTGCCGACAACGATAAAAGGACATTGAGAAGGTTGGCAGCCGGTTTCTTCATGAGCGGAAGCATACTGTATAAAAGAAATCACGACATGACACTCCTGCGGTGTGTGGATGCCAAGGAGGCAAATCACATGATCGAGGAAGTCCATGAGGGCTCGTTTGGAACGCACGCCAACGGGCATGCTATGGCCAGGAAGATCCTAAGAGCAGGTTATTACTGGCTTACCATGGAAAGTGATTGTTGTGTCCATGTGAGGAAATGCCACAAATGTCAAGCATTCTCAGATAATGTCAATGCCCCACCACATCCTCTGAATGTCATGTCCGCCCCTTGGCCTGTCTCCATGTGGGGAATAGATGTCATCGGGGCCATCGAGCCCAAGGCCTCGAATGGTCATCGCTTCATCCTCGTAGCGATAGATTATTTCACCAAGTAGGTCGAGGCGGCTTCATATACCAATGTCACGAGGAATGTGGTGATCAGGTTCATTAAGAAAGAGATCATCTGCCGATATGGTTTGCCAAGGAAGATTATCACGGACAACGGCACCAACCTGAATAACAAGATGATGGGGGAAATGTGCGAGGAGTTTAAAATCCAGCATCACAATTCCACACCCTACCGGCCAAAGATGAATGGAGCCGTGGAAGCGGCCAATAAGAATATCAAAAAGATTATCCAAAAGATGACCGTGTCATACAAGGATTGGCACGAAATGCTCCCATTCGCGTTACACGGTTACCGGACTTCAGTGCGAACGTCAACTGGGGCAACGCCGTTCTCCTTGGTATATGGGATGGAGGCTGTGTTACCGTTTGAGGTAGAAGTCCCGTCATTAAGAATCTTGGCAGAATCCAGATTAAAGGAATCAGAGTGGGCTCAAACGCGCTATGACCAGCTCAACCTCATTGAGGGTAAGCGCTTAACGGCCATGAGTCATGGGCGCTTATACCAGCAAAGAATGAAGAGTGCATTCGACAAGAAAGTACGCTTACGCAAGTTCCATGAGGGAGACCTTGTGCTAAAGAAAATGTCCCATGCTGTCAAGGACCATCGAGGGAAATGGGCCCCGAATTACGAAGGGCCTTTTGTTGTGAAGAGGGCTTTTTCCGGAGGAGCCCTGGTGCTTACCAATATGGATGGCGAAGAGCTACCTTCACCCGTGAACTCTGATGTCGTCAAACAATATTATGCTTAGAAGCTGGGGCAATTAAGGGTGTCGCTGCATGTTCTTTATCTTTATGCGTTTTCTGGATTTCCCTCAGGGATTTCCTGTCTGTTGTATCTCTCGTTACAATCTTTCGAACAAATGAACGTGGATTCGAGGCTTTAGTCCTCACGTTAGTTTCAAACCTTGCGTTAATCTGTGATCACCTGAGCCCTTCCGCTCAGTTCATGGGATGCCCCAAGCGCTTAATTAGAATTGAACCTGAACCAACTTTCCCTAAATTTGCTGTGTTTGAAAACATTCATGCATACGCATACGCATACGCATGCATATTGTTGTGGTAAAACAGGGGCAGGATCATCTTGGGCTACCTTCTGGGGTAGAGACAAAACATGAACGGCAGAAACCAATCAAGGAAAGGTAATGACGCGGTCAAGATTGGCCATACCTGGTTGTTTATTACTTGCAGGTACTTAAGGACGGATGCAAGTGGGGATGGGGTCACGACCGACCGATCGTTGCCCCTTCTCTGCGCGAAACAAGCAGAGAATGTCGCTGCAAGGCAGCCCTGTATCCTTTGTATTTTGCAGCTTTCTTTTACTTTTTGTTTGTTTTAAAAAAGTAAACATAAGTAATCAACACCTAATTCTAACCTAAGTAAGTTCAAGTTAGGCAAGATGCTAATCCACGAGAAGGGAGGGGACATGATTAATGTTCCCCTCAAAAAAAAAAATGTGCAGGTTAGCTCGCCTGGGCGAGCTGGGCGAGCCTGGGCGAGCCACCCCTGCACCAAATTATAAGAATGACGAAAGGGGGGACGTTTTTGCATTCAAAAACTTCTTTTCCCCCCTTTCAAAAGCCATACCCACGGGATTGACGAGTTTGCAGCCCTAGGGTCATCCTTTTTCGCATTTTTTGATTCCGTTTTGCGCTTTTGTTCATCACCAACAAGTAAGTGTTCCATCCCTAAGCTTTCTAGCTTTTCATTGGTGTATTTTGATCTCCTTTTGGTGCTCTAAATTGTGGGAATGTGCTCAAATGTATGGGGCAATTTTGGTTTGTTTTCTTGCTTGATTAGGTTGAATTAGGGGTTTGTATGGGATGGCCCTAGGCCTATAATGCATTTTGGAACAATGGGACATGCCACATTGTCCCCGTTCTCTTGCTATTGACGCTTAAACGCGCGCCCACCAAGTGTTCGGTGAAATGCCTCAATGGCATTAGCGCGTGACTTTTGTAAGGAAACAACCCATGGGGCATTTTGGTTTGCACATATTTTCTATTTTTCTGGGACGTGCATTCATTCTCGAAAAAGGCTATAGTGATTGCCCCACATATATCCTAGGCCTAGGAACCAAAGTTTTTATGCAAAAGAACACAAGAGGAGGTGCATGTTGGGTAAAGTTACCCTTTTTGGCCAGCAATCAGCTATGGGCCACGCTACAATAATTTCCCTATGCCTAGATGGTTAGGAATTTTGCTCATCATAAATGTGTAGGTTTAGAATAGGTAGCAAAATACCTTTGGCAATTTACACTTTGGGTATGATAGCAAAATACTTGGATGAATGTACATATAATTTTTGGTAGTCAAAATGTCTCAAAAAAAAATAAAAAATAAAAAAAAATAATAAAAAAATATGTAAATATGTTGCATGTTATGTAAAGAAAATACATTACAAAAAAAATATATACCTTTTAATTTGAATACAATTTTAGTCAGCAAAGGAAAGTATACTTGAATTTGCATGCGGCTTTAGGTAGCAAAAACTTGAAAAGAACATGAAATGTAGCACCTTATTGTGTAGATAGTCAAGATTCATCATGAAGTTTGTGTATGTATAGGTATTAGAAATACCAAGATGTGCACATGTGCAATTTTTGGTACCCCAAAATGCTTTGAGTATGCATGTATGTAAATTTAGCCAAGGAGATGTGTGTGATGTAAGTAACAAATACACCTTGGAAGTACATGTAAATAATCTAGGTAACGAAGCTGCCTTGATTGTATATGGGTGCATTTTTCTTAGTTAATAGAATGTCTTGTGCAAGTGAACGTTCGTAAGGAAATATGCGCATAAGCTTGCTCTAAATTTACATTGATGTTTGTATTTATGGGAGGAGGTTGTATGCCATTTTTGTTTTAAGAGTAGTGTCCCACTGGTAAAACTAACTTTCCAAATGTTTGCCTTCGCAGAAAATGGCCCCGAGGAAGCTTGCCTCAAAGAGGTCCAGGAAGGACAAGGCAGCCGAAGGAACTAGTTCCGCTCCGGAGTATGACAGTCACCGCTTTAGGAGCGCTGTACACCAGCAGCGCTTCGAGGCCATCAAGGGATGGTCGTTTCTCCGGGAGCGACGCGTCCAGCTCAGGGACGACGAGTATACTGATTTCCAGGAGGAAATAGGGCGCCGACAGTGGACATCACTGGTTACTCCCATGGCCAAGTTTGATCCAGAAATAGTCCTTGAGTTTTATGCCAATGCTTGGCCAACAGAGGAGGGCGTGCGTGACATGAGATCCTGGGTAAGGAGTCAGTGGATCCCGTTTGATGCCGACGCTATCGGCCAACTCCTAGGATATCCGTTGGTGTTGGAAGAGGGCCAGGAATGTGAGTATGGCCAGAGGAGGAACCGGTCTGATGGGTTCGATGAGGAGGCCATCGCCCAGCTACTTTGCATACCGGGGCAGGATTTTGCCCGGACTGCTGCAGGGAGGCGAGTGCGAATCATGCGCACCAACTTGACCACCCTGACCCAGATTCATGTTTTCTTTCATATTTCTTTTGTCATTTTTATTCTATGTTATTGTTTTGACTTGAGAGACTAATGTTTGTTTTTATTGTTTCGATTGTCATTTGTACAGCGCATACATTTTTTTGATTGTTGCGTTAGTGTTTATATATCATTACTATCGATGATGTTTGAAATTCTGGAACCGTGTAGAGTTCTTCGTTTAGGAACATCGTCCAAAAATATATATGAAAAATAAACAAAAATCATGATAAAAATAAAAATAGAAAAGAAAAAAAATGAAATGAATGAAATGGAAAAGAGAACGAAAGGGAAAAAAAGATAGCAAGTAAAGAAAAAGAGAGCAAATAAGAAAAAAAGGAAAAAGGAAGCAAGTAAGAAAAAAGGTGGAAAAAGAGAAAATAAGTTGTCTAGCTAAAAACCGACATGCTTTTGAAAAGAGATGATTTCCAACTTTTCTTTGAAAAAAAAATCATTGATCATAACCGATTTTTGAAGAAAAAACGTGTCTACACCTGAAGGGTGAATGCTGTGAAAATTTCCCCGGACGCCCGAAATGGACTCGGATGAATGCACAAATTGATAAAAGAACATATTTTGGAAACATTGGGTTGATTTAAAATAGAGGAAATGAATCCTGAGCCCTAGCATCACATGACCATTAAAATTTGACACTTGAGCGTCCACATAGGTGCATGCATGACCAGTTTTGCATAAAGTTTCCAAATCATCATTTTTGCATTTGTGTCATGGAAATAATGTGGGGCATCCCTTTTTATCCTTGAACCAAACCAAACCCAGACATGTATCATGTCTAGCCATTCTACAAGCCTTGAGCCAAAATCCTGACTCACCATAAACCTTACCCTCGGAAGCAAAAAAAAGAAGGAAAGGAAATTTCCAATCAAAGAGAAAGCAAAAAAGGAAGGAAAGGAAATTCCCAATCAAAGAGTGGGAGAAAGAGAAAAAAGAAAAGAAAGGAAATTCCCAATCAAAGAGTGGGAGAAAGAAGAAAAGAAAGAAAATTCCCAACCAAAGAATGGGAGTAAGTAAAAAAAGAAGGAAGCCCCTGGTCAAAGAAACCAGAAGAAATGTGCAGAGAGGTCTTTGGACCAGACAATATCTGAACAGTACATAATTGTCATCAAATGAACAAAAGAAAGAAAAGGAAACCATGACCTAAAGTGGTCTTCTCCCTTTGATTACCAACCAAAATCCTGTGCGTCGGTGACTTGTTCGCCTCGCGCAAAACCAAAACAGAAAAGGAAATGGCCAAAAAATAATCAAAAGCGGAAAAACCACCAAAAGAACCCATTCCCAAGGGGAGTCCTATTTGATCCATGATCACGCATGTAATTTTTGATTTGATAGGAAATAATTTGCAAAGTCAAGTCATGACATATCTATGGTTCGGAATTAAGATGAAACACTTACCTGTGCGAGATTGATACACTTTGAGTGGATTTCTTCTATTTTTGTCGAACCCAATGTTTCCTCTAAATGGTCATTTAGAAACGAAATTCTAACATCCAAAATCTCATTTATGGTTATGGGAGATTTCATTAGCAGACTCTCCTTCCCCGGTAGACGCATTACTTTTCACTCAAAAAAGCATATGCTGCCCTAAATCAGTTGGAATATTTGTCTCTTTACTAAAGCATGTTTGCATTTTAGCGAAGAAAACACCGAGACTTTTTCAAGTCTCACAAGTTATCCAGAACTACGTAGGTCTGAGTTCCTCATTGGAGGATACGTAGGAGCAAGAGCCTCGCTTTTGTCGACCGCACCGCTTTTTGATGCCATGACCCAAGAGCTGGTAACCCGCGGAGACACCTTACGGTTATCCGCACCTTGTCGTTCAGTCACCCCAGGTGTGATTGACGAGCAGAGGCCCGTATGGTCATCTGCGCCCTTTCCGGAGATGTCAGCATTTTCCGATGGAGATTTTTCAAGTCTCACAAATTATCTAGAACTACGTAGGTCTGAGTTCCTCATTGGAGGATACGTAGGAGCAAGAGCCTTGCTTTTGTCGGCCGCCCCATAATCTTTGTCATACTGACCCTGAGGTCATGTGACATGCACCTTTGTGTCATCCAGAGGCGGCGGGCCCGATGATACGCGGAGATACCTTACGGTTATCCGCACCCTTGTGTCATCCAGAGGCGGTGGGCCCGATGATACGCGGAGATACCTTACGGTTATCCGCACCCTTGTGTCATCCAGAGGCGGCGGGCCCGATGATACGCGGAGATACCTTACGGTTATCCGCACCCTTGTATCATCCAGAGGCGGCGGGCCCGATGATACGCGGAGATACCTTACGGTTATCCGCACCCTTTTGTCATCCAGAGGCGGCGGGCCCGATGACAAGCAGAGACAAAATTTGGTCATTCTGCACCCTTGTATCATCCAGAGGCGGCGGGCCCGATGATACGCGGAGATACCTTACGGTTATCCGCACCCTTTTGTCATCCAGAGGCGGCGGGCCCGATGACAAGCAGAGACAAAATTTGGTCATTCTGCACCCTTGTATCATCCAGAGGCGGCGGGCCCGATGATACGCGGAGATACCTTACGGTTATCCGCACCCTTTTGTCATCCAGAGGCGGCGGGCCCGATGATACGCGGAGATACCTTATGGTTATCCGCACCCTTGTGTCATCCAGAGGCGGCGGGCCCGATGATACGCGGAGATACCTTACGGTTATCCGCACCCTTGTGTCATCCAGAGGCGGCGGGCCCGATGATACGCGGAAATACCCGAGTGGTTATCCGTATAAACATTCTTTTGCTATCTGTAAGACAGAACGCTTGATAGCATGCAGAGGCTGACATAGTCTTCTGCACCTTTTGTTCCTCTGGGAACAACAAGTCATTTACATGCGGAAATTTCATGGTCACCCGCGACTCTCGTCAACCGAGAGGAGCGAAATTAGTGTCATACACTAATTTTCGTCCGGGGACCTTTGCTTGATGACATGCGACCTTTCTTTGGTCCTTGTGAGGTGCTTGGCACCCATCATTAGGCGATTTGTGAAATTCCGGGAACGACAAGTCATGGTCACCCGCGACTCTCGTCAACCGAGAGGAGCGAAATTAGTGTCATACACTAATTTTGGTCCGGGGACCTTTGCTTGATGACATGCGACCTTTCTTTTGTCCTTGTGAGGTGCTTTGCACCCATCATTAGGCAATTTGTGAAATTCCGGGAACGACAAGTCATGGTCACCTGCGACTCTCGTCAACCGAGAGGAGCGAAATTAGTGTCATACACTAATTTTCGTCCGGGGACCTTTGCTTGATGACGTGCGACCTTTCTTTGGTCCTTGTGAGGTGCTTGGCACCCATCATTAGGCAATTTGTGAAATTCCGGGAACGACAAGTCATGGTCACCCGCGACTCTCGTCAACCGAGAGGAGCGAAATTAGTGTCATACACTAATTTTGGTCCGGGGACCTTTGCTTGATGACATGCGACCTTTCTTTTGTCCTTGTGAGGTGCTTTGCACCCATCATTAGGCAATTTGTGAAATTCCGGGAACGACAAGTCATGGTCACCTGCGACTCTCGTCAACCGAGAGGAGCGAAATTAGTGTCATACACTAATTTTCGTCCGGGGACCTTTGCTTGATGACATGCGACCTTTCTTTTGTCCTTGTGAGGTGCTTGGCACTCATCATTAGGCAATTTGAGAAATTCCGGGAACAACAAGTCATTTGCATGTGGAGATTTTATGGTCACCCGCGACTCTCGTCAAATCGAGAGGAACGAAATTAGTGTCTTATCTTTACTTTCCTTTTATCTCCAATAAAAGACAAGTAAAGAGGGGCAACTGTCATACCCTAATTTCGTCCGGGGACCTTTGCTTGATGACATGCGACCTTTCTTTGGTCCTTGTGAGGTGCTTGGTACCCATCATTAGGCAACTTGTGAAATTCCAGGACATGCCGAAAAACCAAAAAAATATTGATGCACAATCCGTAAGTTTCCGTGACACACCGGAAATCAAATGGAAGCATCGTTGCATAATTAAGTGAGGTTCCGTAACATTCCGTAAGTCAAAAAGGGGATGATTATGTAATCCGCAAGGTTCCGTAACTTTACGGAAAGAAAACAAGTATCGTTACGAAATTCGTAAGTTTCCGTAACTTTACGAAAAAACAATCACCAAAAAAAAGCAAAGGGGGTGTACTTAGTAAAAATGCGGGTGCAAATAGCACCCAGGCCCACTTGGGCCCTCCAGAATATTCCTCCAGAAGGCTATTGCTTCATGAGGAAGCAACCTGGCTCGCCTGGGCGAGCTGGGCGGCAACCACCTCCCCTATTTTGCTATAAATAGGGGAGGAAGTGAAGAAGAAAAGGGTTCAGCCCCTTTGGCACTTCTCTCTCTTTCGAATTTGCTTGGAAAAATTGTTTCCGTGAAGAAAATCTAAGCCGAGGCGCTTCCGAAACGTTTCCGTAACGTTTTCCGTGAGGAATTTCGCAAAGGTTTCAACCGTTCTTCAACGTTCTTCATTCGTTCTTCATCGTTCTTCGATCTTCAACGGGTAAGTACCTCGAACCAAGCTTTTCGATTCATTCTATGTACCCGTAGTGGTCCACATTGTGTTTCGTGCATTTTTATTCTCGTTTTGTTTACTTTTTATACCCCCTGTTGACGTGCTTAAGCCATTTTACTTAAGTCATTTCTCGCTTAACTTAAAAATAAAATCAATTTCCACCGAACGTTAGAATTGTATTATCCGTTAACTTCGGTTAAAATGAATTCCGACCGTTCGGTCGTGCCGTAACCACGTTGGAAATCAAAAAGAGGTAAAAAAATAATAATAATAATCAAAAAATATTCTTTTAGCAAAATAAAGCGGAAAATCAATCGGACGTTTTCTCTTTGGGATTTCTCATTCTTAACCGAATTGACTAATAACTAAAGTGAAACTAAGGCTAAAATCAACTCGCTTAGTCAAGGTCGTCCATAAAAATAGGTTTTTGAAGTTTGTCATTTCAATTTCTTACTAAGTAAATGGATCGTTTTTCAAGGTCCAACGCCTTAAAATGATCACCTTAAGTAAAAAGAATCACTTGATAAGAAAGAACTACGTAGGTCTGATTTCCTCATCGCAAATTGAGGAATACGTAGGAGCAAAGGGAAACACCCTTGTCGACCACAAAAAGAGAAAAATATAAAAAGGGTATAAAGGATATAGAGACATAAAAAGGGAACATAAAAAATCAAAGTCATGTTTGCACATTCGATTAAAGGTTGCCGTCCCTTGGGACGGACGTGTGGGGTGCTAATACCTTCCCCGTGCGTAAATACAACTCCCGAACCTTTCACTTAAAAGTTCGTAGATCGTGTCTTTTCCGGTTTTTCCGACGTTTTCCTCAAATAAACGTTGGTGGCGACTCCGCGCGTATTCCTTTCGTGGAACACGCATCCCGCGAGTCACGCGTCGCCCTCCCGCCGAAGGGTAGGTTGCGACAGCATCCAACAGAGGTATGTTTACCTCTACTTTTCTAAACGTGTCCAAGATCTCTTTCTCTGCCTCTTCCATTTTTTTGTTGGAAACTGCTCTTGGAGGGAATGGAAGAGGGGGAATGTGCTGCTTCTGCAAATCAGAATTACCTGTGGAAGAAGATTCACCTGCACAGAAATTGTTAGGTAAATTTTTGTCATCACCTTTTTCTGGAGTAGAGTGAAGTTTGGCAGGTTCATTTGCAGATGAGAAAGGTGCTACAAGTTGAGGTCCTTGACACTGCTTTCCCGACCTCAATGAAATGGCACTGACATTTTTGGGATTTTGGACAGCTTGAGAAGGTAGCTTGTCAGAATTCTGGGACTGTTGTTGATTCAATTGGGTAGCCAATTGTCCCATCTGATTGGTTAAGCTCTGAATGGAGGCTCTGGTCTCTTGCTGAAACTGCATATTCTGCATATTCATTTGCCTCACAAGTTCTTCGAGGGAAGGTTGTGGAGGGGCCTCAACTATTGGTTGTTTCTGGGGTTGTTGCTGTTGTTGGATTGGTGGAGGAATGTATGGTCTGCTTGGGCCAGCAGCATTTTGGAAGGAAGGAGCAGGCTGCTGTTGTTGTTGCTGAGGGCTGGACCATCTGAGGTTAGGGTGATTCTTCTATCCAGGGTTGTATCTGTTGCTGGAGAGGTCATAATTGTTCTGCTGTGGTTGATTTTGCTGCTGAGGTTGAGGAGGTCTATTGTAAATATTTGCAGCATAAGCTTCAGGCTGCTCAATCGCTCCAGGTTGCTGCATGGAAGGGCAAAGGTCTGTATGGTGGTCAGCAGAGGAGCACAAACCACAAACCCTTGTAACAGGTACAAATTTCTGATTCAAGGCCAGCTGGGTTACCAAGTTAACCAATGCATCCAGTTTGCCTTCAAGCTTCTTAGTCTCAGATGATGCAGCTGAGTTTGTAGCTACCTCATGCACTCCTCTAATGACTATGGCATCATTTCTGGCACTAAACTGCTGAGAGTTGGAAGCCATCTTCTCAATTAAATTTCTGGCTTCAGCAGGAGTCATGTCTCCAAGGGCTCCACCACTGGCAGCATCTATCATACTTCTCTCCATATTACTGAGTCCTTCATAAAAATATTGGAGAAGCTGCTCCGAAATCTGATGGTGAGGGCAACTGGCACATAGTTTTTTAAATCGCTCCCAGTACTCATACAGACTCTCTCCACTGAGTTTTCTAATACCTGAGATACCTTTCCTGATGGCTGTGGTCCTGGAAGCAGGGAAAAAATTTTCTAAGAATACTCTCTTAAGGTCATCCCAGCTCGTGATGGACCTTGGAGCAAGGTAATACAGCCAGTCCTTTGCCACTCCCTCCAGAGAATGAGGAAAAGCCTTCAGAAATATGTGATCCTCCTGGACATCTGGGGGTTTCATGGTGGAGCAGACAATATGAAATTCCTTCAAATTTTTGTGCGGGTCTTCACCTGCAAGGCCATGAAACTTTGGAAGCAAATGAATCAATCCAGTTTTAAGAACATATGGGACATCCTCATCAGGGTATTGGGTGCACAAGCTTTCGTAGGTGAAATCAGGTGCAGCCATTTCCCTTAGAGTCCTCTCACGGGGTGGAGGTTGTGCCATGTTCTCAGAATGTGCAAAATTAGAATGCTCAGAATCAGAATGCTCAAAATTATAATGCACAAGATCAGGATGTTCAAAATCACCAATAACAGAATGCACAGATTCACCAGTAATGGAATGCTCAGAATGATCAAAAGGTATAAAATGATGCCACTCCCTCCAGAGAATGAGGAAAAGCCTTCAGAAATATGTGATCCTCCTGGACATCTGGGGGTTTCATGGTGGAGCAGACAATATGAAATTCCTTCAAATGTTTGTGCGGGTCTTCACCTGCAAGGCCATGAAACTTTGGAAGCAAATGAATCAATCCAGTTTTAAGAACATATGGGACATCCTCATCAGGGTATTGGGTGCACAAGCTTTCGTAGGTGAAATTAGGTGCAGCCATTTCCCTTAGAGTCCTCTCACGGGGTGGAGGTTGTGCCATGTTCTCAGAATGTGCAAAATTAGAATGCTCAGAATCAGAATGCTCAAAATTATAATGCACAAGATCAGGATGTTCAAAATCACCAATAACAGAATGCACAGATTCACCAGTAATGGAATGCTCAGAATGATCAAAAGGTATAAAATGATGCCTAAATAATCTATGAAATGTCCTATCTATCTCAGGATCAAAGGGTTGTAAGTCAGATGGATTGCCTCTAGTCATACACTACTTTCAGCATGCACACAACTAGTTGCCTTGTCATGTAAATAAAGGTGTAGGTTTGAACTACAACTACCCTCAAATGATATCCAAATGACTTGAAATTTTGTGAGCAACCTTATAAAATGATGAGAAGATAGCACAAAAAATTTCAGACAAAAACTCAAAGTCTAACTATGAAAGCTAAAAATGGTAGGTTAAGAAAAATAAGTGAATAAAACTTGAAAAATAAAAAACTTTTGACAGAATCGCTTTTTTTGGACGATGGAGACCTCATCCGGCCCATGGCCCACTCCCATAACATAGGAAATTTTTTTCTACCCCAAATGCATATATAATAATTGCGATTCTGATAACCGGAGCAAAAGTTATGGCCGTTTGAAGTTTTGGCAAACACAAAATTTGCTACTTTTTTGGAACTTTCAAATCTGACCAAACTAAAGGCTCTAGCTATTTTTCCCACAAAATATGGATTAAAAGAAGTTACCACAAAAAAATTCAGCCAAAAATAACAACCCTAGCTACTAAAACAAAAAATCACAAATAATTCAGCATGGGTGGTCGCTAAAATCCGTCTCTAATTGATTTCTATTACTACTCTATTTTGCCGCAAGCAAAAGTGGTCGCTAAGTCCGTCGCAAAAAACTATTCACAGCAAAACACCCAAGATTGAAACAGGGGAAACACTTAATGGGAAAACTGAAACAGAACACACACTAAACAAAATACCAGGACACTAAACAACACTAACACACATACTAACACAATACTAACAATTAATCATAAAACACGAAAGGATTAAACACACACACTAGCTAGCTATTATGAACCTTTGGACACTGCTCCCCGGCAACAGTGCCAAATTTGATCGAGGCCGTACCCGAATCAAATAAACATGAAAATGCAGTAACTAGGAAGTGATCCTAGGTCGTTTCCGAACGAGCAGTGACAAACCAAATGTTCATAATATACTTGCAGTAACAGTAACGATTGGAGGGGTTTGTTTGTTTTGTGATTAAAGAGCAGAACAAGTAAACTGGAATACGAAACTACTACTATTAAAAACGGGTTGTTTCCTCTGATTCAGAAGCCATTCTCTTATCCTGGGTTATGGAGAATTTGTCCCTAACAGTCAACCACTTAATCCAACCCTATTTCAATTTACTAAGCGAAAATCAACTTAGGGTTTTCAATACATTATTAGGCACCACATACACCAGTTAGCCCTTAGTCCATTAAGCATGAACGCAAGTTAGGCTCAGAGGCAATTAATCGAACACGAAGCGTGCACTGATTAATATTCACGAATTTGGGATAACTGGTGAAGGGAAAACTGCCAGGAAACCACATTACAAGCGAAACCTCAAAGAGAGTTGGGCTTCGTCCTCAAAAGGAAACAACACCAGAAAATCTAGCCTTCCATGGATTCAAACAGAAAATGAAAATGAAACATGAAGCAGAAACGTAAATAAACAGAAACATAAATGAACAAAAACGTAAATGAACAGAAATGTAGACGAAACAGAAACGTAAATGAGAGTAGAAGAAGAAGCAAGAACGAAATTGTAATTAGAAGTAGAAAACGTAAAATTGCATTATGTGAACAGTAGCATCAAAGCAGAAAACGTAAACCCTAAAACAAAAGCTCTGAATAATGAATAGCATAACAGAATGCCTTGCACGAATCCCAAGGTTGCTATTTAAAAAGAGTCACTCAAAGTCACTGGGCCCTTTTACAATACTCTGGCCCAAAACGAAATAAACACTGAACAACATAAAATAAAATTGTGAAATTTCCTAATTAACTAAGGTAAGCGCTGCTAAGTTTGCCCTCTTCAAGTCCATAACCAAAATCCGGATTAAGCCCAATGTTTCATTAATTCCTGAAATTAGATTAAAAACATCAAATTAGCTAAATGAGCCCAAATAATAAAACTGCCTGATTAATTGACAATTAAGACCAATCAGTAATTAAAATGGTCCAAAAAGGGTTTAGAAAATAGAAGAAAATGATGGCACATCAGTCGTCACCTGCACCTTTCCCAGAGATGCTTGCGTCTTCCGGCTGAGACTGCGAAAAAGTCTCATTTGCTATCCATAAGACTCAAAGCCTAATAACATGCAATGACTAGCGTCATCACCTGCACCTTTCCCGAAGAAGTCAGTGTTTTCCAGCCGAGACTACGAAAAATTCTCATTTGCTATCCGTAAGACCCCAAGCCCGATAGCATGCAGTGACTAACGTTGTCACCAGCACCTTTCCAAGAGATGTCAGCGTGTTCTGGCCGAGACTGCAAAAAAGTCTCATTTGCTATCCATAAGACTCAAACACCCATCGCATGCCGTGACTAACGTTGTCACCAGCACCTTCCTAGGAGATGTCAGCGTCTTCCGGCCGAGACTGTGAAAAAGTCTCATTTGCTATCCGTAAGACTCAAAGCCCAATAGCATCCAGTGACTATCATCGTCACCTGCACCTTTCTCGAAGATGTCAGCATTTTACGGCCGAGACTGCGAAAAAGTCTCATTCAATATCCGTAACACTCAAAGCCCGAAAGCATGCAGTGACTAACGCCGTCACCAACACCTTTCCCGGAGATATTAGTGTGTTCTGACCGAGACTGCGAAAAATCGCATTTGCTATCCGTGAGACTCAAAGCCCGATAGCATGCAGTGACTAATGTTGTCACCAGCACCTCTCCCAGAGATGTCTGCGTCCTTCGGCCGAAACTGCAAAAAAGCCTCATTTGCTATCCGTAAGACTCACAGCCCGATAGCATGTAGTGGCTTACGTCATCACTAGCACCTTCCCCGAAGATATCAGGGTCTTCCGGCCGAGATTGCGAAAAAGTCTCATTTGCTATCCGTAAGACTCAATGTCCGATAGCATGCAGTGACAAACGTCGTCACCTACACCTTTCCCGGATATCTTAGCGTCTTCCAGCCGAGACTTCGATAAAGTCTCATTTGCTATCCATAAGACTCAAAGCCTGATAGCATGCGATGACAAACATCGTCACCTTCACCTTTCCCGAGGATGTCAACGTCTTCCGACCGAGACAGCGAAAAAGTCTCATTTGCTATCCGTATGACTCAAAGCCCAATAGCAAGCAGTCACAAACATCATCATCTGCACCTTCCCCGTAGATGTCAGCATCTTCCGACCGAGACTGCGAAAAAGTCACATTTGCTATCCATAAGACTCAAAGCCCAATAGCATCCAGTGACTATCGTTGTCACCTGCACCTTTCCCGAAGATTTCAGCATTTTCCGGCCGAGACTGCGAAAAAGTCTCTTTCGCTATCCATAAGACTCAAAGCCCGATAGCATGCAGTGACTAACGTCGTCACCTGCACCTTCCTAGGAAATGTCAGCGTCTTCCGGCCGAGACTGCAAAAAATACTCATTTACTATCCGTAAGACTCAAAGCCCGATAGCATGCAGTGGCTTACGTCATCACTAGCACCTTCCCCGGTGATGTCAATGTCTTCCGGCCGAGACTGCGAAAAAGTCTCATTTGCTATCCGGAAGACTCAAAGCCCGATAGCATGCAGTGACTAACTTTGTGACCAACACTTTTCCCAGAGATGTTTGCGTCTTCCGGCCGAGACTTCGATAAAGTCTCATTTGCTATCCATAAGACTCAAAGCCCGATAGCATGCAGTGACTAACATCGTCACCTGCACCTTTCCCGTAGATATTAGTGTGTTCTGACCGAGACTGCGAAAAATCGCATTTGCTATCCATGAGACTCAAAGCCCGATAGCATGCAGTGACTAATGTCGTCACCAGCACCTGTCCCAGAGATGTCTGCGTCCTTCGGCCGAAACTGCAAAAAAGCCTCATTTGCTATCCGTAAGACTCAAAGCCCGATAGCACGTAGTGGCTTACGTCATCACTAGCACCATCCCCGAAGATATCAGGGTCTTCCGGCCGAGACTGCAAAAAAGTCTCATTTGCTATCCGTAAGACTCAATGTCCGATAGCATGCAGTGACAAACGTCGTCACCTACACCTTTCCCGGATATGTTAACGTCTTCTAGCCGAGACTTCGATAAAGTCTCATTTGCTATCCATAAGACTCAAAGCCTAATAGCATGCGATGACAAACATCGTCACCTTCACCTTTCCCGAGGATGTCAACGTCTTCCTACCGAGACAGCGAAAAAGTCTCATTTGCTATCCGTATGACTCAAAGCCCAATAGCAAGCAGTCACAAACGTCATCATCTACACCTTCCCCGTAGATGTCAGCATCTTCCGACCGAGACTGCGAAAAAGTCACATTTGCTATCCATAAGACTCAAAGCCCAATAGCATCCAGTGACTATCGTTGTCACCTACACCTTTCCCAAAGATTTCAGCATTTTCCGGCCGAGACTGCGAAAAAGTCTCTTTCGCTATCCGTAAAACTCAAAGCCCGATCGCATGCAGTGACTAACGTCGTCACCTGCACCTTCCTAGGAGATGTCAGCGTCTTCCGGCCGAGACTGCAAAAAATTCTCATTTGCTATCCGTAAGACTCAAAGCCCGATAGCATGCAGTGGCTTACGTCATCACTAGCACCTTCCCCGGTAATGTCAAGGTCTTCCGGCCGAGACTGCGAAAAAGTCTCATTTGCTATCCGGAAGACTCAAAGCCCGATAGTATGCAGTGACTAACTTTGTGACCTACACCATTCCCAGAGATGTTTGCGTCTTCCGGCCGAGACTTCGATAAAGTCTCATTTGCTATCCATAAGACTCAAAGCCCGATAGCATGCAGTGACTAACATCGTCACCTGCACCTTTCCCGTAGATATTAGTGTGTTCCGACCGAGACTGCGAAAAATCGCATTTGCTATCCGTGAGACTCAAAGCCCGATAGCATGCAGTGACTAATGTCGTCACCAGCACCTCTCCCAGAGATGTCTGCGTCCTTCGGCCGAAACTGCAAAAAAGCCTCATTTGCTATCCATAAGACTCAAAGCTCGATAGCACGTAGTGGCTTACGTCATCACTAGCACCTTCCCCGAAGATATCAGGGTCTTCCGGCCGAGACTGCGAAAAAGTCTCATTTGCTATCCGTAAGACTCAATGTCCGATAACATGCAGTGACAAACGTCGTCACCTACACCTTTCCCGGATATGTTAACGTCTTCCAGCTGAGACTTCGATAAAGTCTTATTCGCTATCCATAAGACTCAAAGCCTAATAGCATGCGATGAAAAACATCGTCACCTTCACCTTTCCCGAGGATGTCAACGTCTTCCGACCGAGACAGCGAAAAAGTCTCATTTGCTATCCGTATGACTCAAAGCCCAATAGCAAGAAGTCACAAACGTCATCATCTACACCTTCCCCGTAGATGTCAGCATGTTCTGACCGAGACTGCAAAAAAGTCACATTTGCTATCCATAAGACTCAAAGCCCAATAGCATCCAGTGACTATCGTTGTCACCTGCACCTTTCCCGAAGATTTCAGCATTTTCCGGCCGAGACTACGAAAAAGTCTCTTTCGCTATCCGTAAAACTCAAAGCCCGATCGCATGCAGTGACTAACGTCGTCACCTGCAGCTTCCTAGGAGATGTAAGCGTCTTCCAACCGAGACTGCGAAAAAGTCTCATTTGCTATCTGGAAGACTCAAAGCCCGATAGTATGCAATGACTAACTTTGTGACCTACACCATTCCCAGAGATGTTTGCGTCTTCCGGCCGAGACTTCGATAAAGTCTCATTTGCTATCCATAAGACTCAAAGCCCGATAGCATGCAGTGACTAACATCGTCACCTGCACCTTTCCCGTAGATATTAGTGTGTTCCGACCGAGACTGCGAAAAATCGCATTTGCTATCCGTGAGACTCAAAGCCCGATAGCATGCAGTGACTAATGTCATCACCTGCACCTCTCCCAGAGATGTCTGCGTCCTTCGGCCGAAACTGCAAAAAAGCCTCATTTGCTATCCGTAAGACTCAAAGCTCGATAGCATGTAGTGGCTTACGTCATCACTAGCACCTTCCCCGAAGATATCAGGGTCTTCCGGCCGAGACTGCGAAAAAGTCTCATTTGGTATCCGTAAGACTCAATGTCCGATAACATGCAGTGACAAACGTCGTCACCTACACCTTTCCCGGATATGTTAGCGTCTTCCAGCCGAGACTTCGATAAAGTCTCATTTGCTATCCATAAGACTCAAAGCCTGATAGCATGCGATGACAAACATCGTCAGCTTCACCTTTCCCGAGGATGTCAACGTCTTCTGATCGAGACAGCGAAAAAGTCTCATTTGCTATCTGTATGACTCAAAGCCCAATAGCAAGCAGACACAAACATCATCATCTACACCTTCCCCGTAGATGTCAGCATGTTCCGGCCGAGACAGCAAAAAAGTCTCATTTGCTATCCATAAGACTCAAAGCCCAATAGCATCGAGTGACTATCGTCGTCACCTGCACCTTTCCCGAAGATGTCAGCATTTTCCGTCCGAGACTGAGAAAAAGTCACATTCGCTATACATAAGACTCAAAGCCCGATCGCATGCAGTGACTAACGTCGTCACCTACACCTTCCTTGGAGATGTCAGCGTCTTCCAGCCGAGACTGCGAAAAAGTCTCATTTGCTATCCGTAAGACTCAAAGCCCGATAGCATGTAGTGAGGAACGTCGTCATCAGCACCTTCCCTGGAGATGTCAGCGTCTTCCGGCCGAGACTGCGAAAAAGTCTTATTTGCTATCCGTCAGACTCAAAGCCCGATAGCATGTCGTGGGGAACGTCGTCATCATCACCATCCCTAAAGATGTCAAAGTCTTCCAGCCGAGACTGTGAAATAGTCTCATTTGCTGTTCATAAGACTTAAAGCCGAATAGCATATAGTGCCTAACGTCGTCACCTGCACCTCTCCCGGAGATGTTTGCGTCTTCCAGCCGAGACTTCGATAAAGTCTCATTTGTTATCCATAAGACTCAAAGCCCGATAGCATGCAATGACTAAAATAGTCAGCTGCACCTTTTCCGAGGATATCAACGTCTTCCGACCGAGACAGCGAAAAAGTCTCCTTTGCTATCCGTAAGACTCAAAGCCCAGTAGCAAGCAGTCACAAACATCATCATCAGCACCTTTCCGGGAGATGTCAGAGTATTCCAGCCGAGACTGTGAAATAGTCTCATTTGCTATTCGTAAGACTCAAAGCCCAATAGCATATATTGCCTAACGTCGCCACCTGCGCCTTTCCTGGAGATTTTTGTGTCTTCCGGCCGAGATTGCGAAAAAGTATCATTTGCTATCCGTAAGACTCAAAGCCCGATAACATGCAGTGACTAACGTCATCAGCTACACCTTCCTAGGAGATGTCAGTGTCTTCCGGCCGAGACTGTGAAAAAGTCTCATTTGCTATCCGTAAGACTCAAAGCCCGATAGCATGTCGTGGGGAACGTTGTCATCAGCACCTTCCCCGAAGATGTCAGAGTCTTCCAGCCGAGACTGCGAACAAGTCTCATTTGCTATTCGTAAGACTCAAAGCCCAATAGCGTATAGTGACTAACGTCGTCACTCGCACCTTTCCCGGAGATGTTTGCGTCTTCCGGCCGAGACTGCGAAAAAGTCTCATTTGCTATCCGTAAGACTCAAAGCCCGATAGCATGCAGTGACTAACGCCGTCACCAACACCTTTCCCGGATATATCAGTTTGTTCCGACCGAGACTGCGAAAAATCTCATTTGCTATCCGTGAGACTCAATGCTCTATAGCATGCAGTAACTAATGTTGTCACCAGCACCTTCCTAGGAGATGTCAGCGTCTTTCGGCCGAGACCGTGAAAAAGTCTCATTTGCTATCCGTAAGACTCAAAGCCCAATAGCATCAAGTGACTATCATCGTCACCTGCACCTTTCTCGAAGATGTCAGCATTTTCCGGTCGAGACTGCGAAAAAGTCTCATTCGATATTCGTAAGACTCAAAGCCCGATAGCATGCAGTGACTAACATCGTCACCAACACCTTTCCCGGATATATCAGTGTGTTCCGACCGAGACTGCGAAAAATCTCATTTGCTATCCGTGAGACACAAAGCCCGATAGCATGCAGTGACTAATGTTGTCACCAGCACCTCTCCCAGAGATGTCTGCGTCTTTCGGCCGAAACAGCCAAAAAGCCTCATTTGCTATCCGTAAGACTCAAAGCCCAATAGCATGCAGTCGCTTATGTCATCACTAGCACCTTCCCCGGAGATGTCAGGGTCTTCCGGCCGAGACTGCGAAAAAGTCTCATTTGCTATCCGAAAGACGCAAAACCCGATAGCATGCAGTGACTAACTTCGTGACCTACACCTTTCCCAGAGATGTTTGCGTCTTCCGGCCGAGACTTCGATAAAGTCTCATTTGCTATCCATAAGCCACAAACCCCGATAGCATGCAATGACTAACATCGTCACCTGCACCTTTCCCAGAGATGTCAACATCTTTAGGCCGAGACTGCGAAAAAGTCTAATTTTCTATCCGTAAGACTCAAAGTCCGATAGCATGCAGTGAGGAACTTCGTCATCAGCACCTTCCTAGGAGACCTCAGCGTCTTCCGGCCGAGACTACGAAAAAGTCTCATTTGCTATCCGTAAGACTCAAAGCCCGATAGCATGCGATGACAAACATCGTCACCTTCACCTTTCCCGAGGATGTCAACGTTTTCTGACCGAGACAGCGAAAAAGTCTCATTTGCTATCCGTATGACTCAAAGCCCAATAGCAAGCAATCACAAACGTCATCATCTGCACCTTCCCCGTAGATGTCAGCATCTTCCGGCCGAGACTGCGAAAAAGTCACATTTGCTATCCATAAGACTCAAAGCCCAATAGAATCCAGTGACTATCGTCATCACCTGCACCTTACCCGAACATGTCAGCATTTTCCGGCCGAGACTGCGAAAAAGTCTCATTCGCTATCCGTAAGACTCAAAGCCCGATCGCATGCAGTGACTAACGTCGTCAGCTACACCTTCCTAGGAGATGTCAGTGTCTTCCAGCCGAGACTGCGAAAAAGTCTCATTTACTATCTGTTAGACTCAAAGCCCGATAGCATGCAGTGAGGAACGTCGTCATCAGCACCTTCCCCGAAGATGTCAGAGTCTTCCTGCTGAAACTGTGAAATGGTCTCATTTGCTATCCGTAAGACTCAAAGCCCAATAGCATATAGTGACTAACGTCGTCACTTGCACCTTTCCCGGAGATGTTTGCATCTTCCGGCCGAGACTACGAAAAAGTCTCATTTGCTATCCGTAAGACTCAAAGCCCAATAGCATCCAGTGACTATCGTCATCACCTGCACCTTTCCCGAAGATGTCAGCATTTTCCGGCCGAGACTGCGAAAAAGTCTCATTCGCTATCCGTAAGACTCAAAGCCCGATCGCATGCAGTGACTAACGTCGTCACCTGCACCTTCCTAGGAAGTGTCAGCGTCTTCCAGCCGAGACTGCGAAAAAGTCTCATTTGCTATCCGTTAGACTCAAAGTCCGATAGCATGCAGTGAGGAACTTCGTCATCAGCACCTTCCTAGGAGATCTCAGCGTCTTCCGGCCGAGACTACGAAAAAGTCTCATTTGCTATCCGTAAGACTCAAAGCCCGATAGCATGTCGTGGCGAATGTCGTTATCAGCACCTTCCCTGAAGATGTTAGAGTCTTCCAGCCGAGACTGTGAAATAGTCTCATTTGCTATCCGTAAGACTCAAAGCCCAATAGCATATAGTGACTAATGTCGTCACCTGCACCTTTCCCGGAGATGTTTGCGTCTTCTGGCCGAGACTGCGAAAAAGTCTCATTTGCTATCCGTAAGACTCAAAGCCCGATAACATGCAGTGACTAACGTCATCACCTGCACCTTTCCCGAAGAAGTCAGTGTTTTCCAGCCGAGACTGCGAAAAATTCTCATTTGCTATCCGTAAGACCCAAAGCCCGATAGCATGCAGTGACTAACATTGTCACCAGCACCTTTCCTAGAGATGTCAGCGTGTTCCAGCCAAGACTGCGAAAACGTCTCATTTGCTATCCATAAGACTCAAACCCCCATCGCATGTCGTGACTAACGTTGTCACCAGCACCTTCCTAGGAGATGTCAGCGTCTTCCGGCCGAGAGTGTGAAAAAGTCTCATTTGCTATCCGTAAGACTCAAAGCCCAATAGCATCCAGTGACTATCGTCGTCACCTGCACCTTTCTCGAAGATGCTAGCATTTTCCTGCCGAGACTGCGAAAAAGTCTAATTCGATATCCGTAAAACTTAAAGCCCGATACCATGCAGTGACTAACATCG
Source organism: Glycine soja (assembly GCF_004193775.1). NCBI lineage: Eukaryota > Viridiplantae > Streptophyta > Magnoliopsida > Fabales > Fabaceae > Glycine > Glycine soja. The sequence goes on along the minus strand of NC_041010.1, from coordinate 22,525,297 downwards.
TCACCAACACCTTTGTCGGAGATATCAGTGTTTTCCGACCGAGACTGCGAAAAATCTCATTTGCTATCTGTGAGAATCAAAGCCCGATAGCATGCAGTGACTAATGTTGTCACCAGCACCTCTCCCAGAGATGATTGCTTCTTTCAACCGAAATTGCAAAAAAGTCTCATTTTCTATCTGAAAGACTCAAAGCCCGATAGCATGCAGTGGCTTACGTCATCACTTGCACCTTCCTCGGAGATGTCAGGGTGTTCCGGCCGAGACTGCGAAAAAGTCTCATTTGCTATCCGTAACACTCAAAGCCCGATAGCATGCAGTGACTAACTTCGTGACCTACACCTTTCCCAGAGATGTTTGCGTCTTCCGGCCGAGACTTTGATAAAATCTCATTTGCTATCCATAATACTCAAAGCCTGATAGCATGCGATGACAAACATCGTTACCATCACCTTTCCCGAGGATGTCAACGTCTTCTGACCGAGACAGCGAAAAAGTCTCATTTGCTATCCGTATGACTCAAAGCCCAATAGCAAGCAGTCACAAACGTCATCATCTGCACCTTCCTCGTAGATGTTAGCATCTTCCAGTCGAAACTGCGAAAAAGTCACATTTGCTATCCATAAGACTCAAAGCCCAATAGCATCCAGTGACTATCGTCATCACCTGCACCTTTCCCGAAGATGTCAGCATTTTCCGGCCGAGATTGCGAAAAAGTCTCATTCGCTATCCGTAAGACTCAAAGCCCGATCGCATGCAGTGACTAACGTCGTCAACTGCACCTTCCTAGGAGATCTCAGCGTCTTTCGGCCGAGACTGCAAAAAAGTCTCATTTACTATCCGTTAGACTCAAAGCCCGATAGCATGCAGTGAGGAACGTCGTCATCAACAGCTTCCTAGGAGATCTCAGCGTCTTTCGGCCGAGACTGCAAAAAAGTCTCATTTCCTATCCGTAAGACTCAAAGCCCGATAACATGTCGTAGGGAACGTCGTCATCAGCACCTTCCCCGAAGATGTCAGAGTCTTCCTGCCGAGACTGTGAAATAGTCTCATTTGCTATCCGTAAGACTCAAAGCCCAATAGCATATAGTGACTAACGTCGTCACTTGCACCTTTCCCGGAGATGTTTGCTTCTTCCGGCCGAGACTGCGAAAAAGTCTCATTTGCTATTCGTAAGACTCAAAGCCCAATAGCATCCAGTGACTATCGTCATCACCAGCACCTTTACCGAGGATGTCAGGATTTTCCGGTCGAGACTGCGAAAAAGTCTGATTCGCTATCCGTAAGACTCAAAGCTCGATCGCATGCAGTGACTAACGTCGTCACCTGCACCTTCCTAGGAGATGTCAGCGTCTTCCAGCCAAGATTGTGAAAAAGTCTCATTTGCTATCCGTAAGACTCAAAGCCCAATAGCATCCAGTGACTATCGTCGTCACCTGCACCTTTCTCGAAGATGTCAGCATTTTCCTGCCGAGACTGCGAAAAAGTCTCATTCGATATCTGTAAAACTCAACGCTCGATACCATGCAGTGACTAACGCCGTCACCATCACCTTTGTCGGAGATATCAGTGTGTTCTGACCGAGACTGCGAAAAATCTCATTTGCTATCCGTGAGACTCAAAGCCCGATAGCATGCAGTGATTAATGTTGTCACCAGCACCTCTCTCAGAGATGATTGCGTCTTTCAACCGAAACTGCAAAAAAGTCTCATTTGCTATCCGTAAGACTCAAAGCCCGATAGCATGCAGTGGCTTACGTCATCACTTGCACCTTCCTTGGAGATGTCAGGGTGTTCCGGCCAAGACTTCGAAAAAGTATCATTTGCTATCCGTAACACTCAAAGCCCGATAGCATGCAGTGACTAACTTCGTGACCTACACCTTTCCCAGAGGTGTTTGCGTCTTCCGGCCGAGACTTTGATAAAGTCTCATTTGCTATCCATTAGACTCAAACCCCGATAGCATGAGTGACTAACATCGTCACCTGCACCTTTCCCGGAGATGTCAGCGTATTTCGGCCGAGACTGCGAAAAAGTCTAATTTTCTATCCGTAAGACTCAAAGCCCAATAGCATGCAGTGACTAACGTCGTCACCTACACCTTTCCCGGAGATGTTAGCGTCTTCCGGCCGAGACTTCGATAAAGTCTCATTTGCTATCCATATGACTCAAAGTCTGATAGCATGCAGTGACTAACATCGTCACCTTCACCTTTCCTGAGGATGTCAACATCTTCCGACCGAGACAGTGAAAAAGTCCCATTTGCTATCCGTATGACTCAAAGCCCAATAACATCCAGTGACTAACGTCGTCACCTGCACCTTTCCCGAAGATGTCAGTGTTTTCCGGCCGAGACTGTGAAAAGTCTCATTCGCTATCCATAACACTCAAAGCCCTATAGCATGCAGTGACTAACGTCGTTACCTGCAGCTTTCCCGGATATGCCAGCGTCTTCTGCCCAAGACTGCGAAAAAGTCTCATTTGCTATCCATAGGACTCAAAGCCTGATAGCATGCAGTGACTAACGCCGTCACCTGCACCTTCCCCGAAGATGTCAGCATCTTCTGGCCGAGATTGCGAAAAAGTCTTATTTGCTATCCGTAGGACTCAAAGCCCGATAGCATGCAGTGACTAACGTCGTCACCAGCACCTTTCCTGGAGATGTCAGCATCTTCCAGTCGAGACTGCAAAAAAATTCTTATTTGCTATCTGTAAGACTCAAAGCCCAATAGCATGCAGTGACTAACATCATCACCTGCACCTTCCTAGGAGATGTCTGCGTCTTCCGGTTGGGACTGCAAAAAAGTCTCATTTGCTATCCGTAAGACTCATTTGTGTACTTTCATCTTCATCTTGTTCACTTTCGATTTTCTTTTTGTTCGTTTTTAATGTGTTTTAACCGTTTATTTAAGCCGTTATCTCGCATAATAAATGATAACATGAATTTCAACTGATCATTTGTGTTGTATTCTTATTTAATCACTGTTAAAATAAAATCCAACCGATCGTTCACGCTGTAACCTCGGTTAAATCAAAAAAGGAAAAATAATAATAAAATAATAAAAATATCTTTGAATAAAATAATAAAAAAAAATCAATCGGACGCTTTTCTTTGGAAGTTTCCTTGAATGAATTGACTAATAACCAAAGTGAAACTAAGGCTAAAATCAACTCACAAATCAAGATTTGTCTGCAAAAATCACTAAAAACCGTTTTAAGGTCCAACGCCTTAAATGGTCCTCTTTGCTTTTATTGGTTAACATGGACCGTTCAAAAGCATAAAAATCAACATGTAACTTTACCGCTTTTGCAAGAACTACGTAGGTCTGATTTCCTCATCGCAATTGAGGATACGTAGGAGCAAAAGCCCCGCTTTTGTCGACCACCCCTAGAGATCGTTAATGGTCCCATGCCTTAACGTTTCTCTCTTTTCAAAAACCAAGAGATCGTTAATGGTCCAACGCAAAAAGTTTCTCTCCTTTCAAAACCAAGAGATCGTTAATGGTCCAATGCCTTAACGTTTCTCTCCTTTCAAAAGAATCAAAAGATCGTTTAATGGTCCAATGCCTTAAACGAATTTTGTACGGTTAAAATCGATCTCGCGGAAAAATATCAAAACAACTTAACCAACGTATAGCTCTAAAAGAACTACGTAGGTCTGATTTCCTCATCGCAATTGAGGATACGTAGGAGCGAGGGAAACACCCTTGTCGACCACAAAAAGATAAAAAAATACAAAAAGGCCCACAAAAAGCAAAAAAACATAAAAACATAAAAAAGGGGAAAATACATAATTTTGAAGTCATGTCTTGCACACTCGACTAAAGGCTGCCGTCCCTTGTGACGGATGCGTGGGGTGCTAATACCTTCCCCATGCGTAAAAACAACTCTCTAACCTTTCACGATTAAAGTTCGTAGACCACACCTTTCCGGGTTTTCTGACGTTTTCCTCGAATAAACGTTGGTGACGACTCCGCGCGCCTTCCTCCCTTGGAAGACGTACCCATGAGCCCTCGCGTCGCCCTCCCGCCAAAGGGTAGGTTGTGACACCTACTGCTGTCAATCTTACTTACTTGCATTTTTACTGTTTTTAGCCAAGACTTAGTTTAATTCTGTTCTAAACCATCAATTATCAATGTTTTCTTTCAACAATGCCTTGTTTATGAATTTAAGCCTATCTAATACTAGTTCCCTGAGTTCGACACTCGGATTCATCCGTTTTAATTTTAAATACTTGACGATTCAATGCGCTTTCTGGCGAATCAGATTTCCCTTGAACATATTTGTATAAAGAAAAATTGGACCAAAAAGTAACTGCAGAGGAAATCCAACATACTACCTAATGAAGGCCACCATTAGGTCTTTCCAAGAATGGACTCGGAAAGGTTCCAAATTAGTATACCAGGTGACGACTGTTGGAACCCGGCAAGTGCATCGGTTTGCGCAAGCAGTATAAAATGGTAAGAACCGAGTATTGAACTCTCAGGGAACTTATGTTACTTGGTAAAGCTATATTCAGTGAATAAGTGTCTAGTATGAAAATAGATGTGTCAACTATGCACAGGTATGTAAACTAACTATTAAAAGGAAAATCATGTGAGTAATGATGTATAAAGACAAGTAGACAACATGTTGGTCTTCCTATTAGGTGTCTGATGTTAAAAGGATATTCTCTACCTAACAATGCTCATGTGTTCTATGGTGTCTCCTGAAATGCTAAACCCCGATTCCTCATGATAGTCTAGCCTAATTCTGATCAAGCATCGTCCTTAGATTCCTCTTGTTGGACTAAACTCGACCAGAACCGCATTAAGACAAACATACAAACAACTAGGTTACCGTATGTCGATCCCTCGTGATAATACGATAAACTAGCCCTGTCCAATCAAGTTCTAAGAATTAGTCCAATTTCCACTGTTGAATGATCCTAACAAAGCATGCATCTACATGATCAAGGCAAAAGCACACTAAAATGATGTACTAATAACACAGAGAACACATAAAACATCATTAAATAGATATACAAGTATTTACATCAAGTACCTACAAGGAAGAACCAACAGAGGATTTAGCTCTCTATAATTGGGAAGCTTCCTTTACAACAAAGAGAATAGAAAAATGAAGGATTGAAGAAATACCAACGGCGAGGATGTCTCCTCCACCTCTAGAACCTCACAATCACTCACAAACTCATCTCAAGCTCTCAGGACGACTTCCTCTTCAAGCTCCATTCTCTGCAGGTCTTCGCACAACAAAAACTCCTAAAACTCTCTGGATTCAGACCCTTCTCTCTCTAGAATCTCTCACACGTAGAAGCTCTTCAAGAAAATGGCCAAAATCCTCTCCAAAATCTGATTTCAGGCTTAAATAGGTGGCTTTGTTTGTGATAGCGCGCTTAGCGCGACTATAGACTACTCAACGAGCATTAGTGGATTTCGGCTTAGCGCGTGCTTTTCTCACTCAGTGGATGGACTGAAGTGGTGTGCTTAGTGGGATTATCCCTCGCTCAGTGAACATGCACAACTCATCCTTCTTCCAGATTCTTCCTCCCGCTCAGCCAAAGGAGTGTTACGCTCAGCGAATGGCTTGCTAAGACAGAAGATTGGCTTAGCAAGAGGATGAAAATCAGCACTTCACAAACTTGTCTAATTAACCTGAAAATGAGGGGAAATGATTATTAAACACACAAAATGGGAGTACTAAGTATTTATTACCTATCTTTAACAAAAAGTAATTACAACACTACAAAATAACCATAAATTGGAGGAGTTTGATACAATTTACACAGGTTTTATACACAAAAGTTAGTCGTATTCATCAACTAACAACAGCTGCCCCAGTAAGGCTTTCATGGAAGAAATGCATAAGCAATTTTTCATCTTTTGTGTTTGCCCCCATCTTCTAATAGTACATTTTTAGGTGATTCTTGGGGCAAGTAGTCCCGTTGTACTTATCGAACTCCGACACCTTGAACTTTGGAGGGATGATGACATCAGGCACTAGGTATAACTATGGCATGTCAGCAAAAGCTTTCCTCTATATGATCCAATTTTCCCTTTTCTGCCATAGCGGGAGGGACTCTCCCAACTGCAAAAGGAAAGGGTTGTGGTTGGCGGGGGTACACCACCAACTGCTTGCCCCTCAGTGGCGTATTCGAGGCGAGACTCGAAGTCGGCTAGATTGTGGTGGGGTATTTCATGTGTCTCCCCCATGGGTTGAGAGATATGTGCATGATCAGATTGAGGTTGTTGGCTCTCAATGAGTGTGGGAGTGGATTTATTGACATTCTCATCAGGAGTGTGCGCCACATTGGGTGGTGTATAGTTGGGAGGCAAGTCATATGGTGGGAGTGTGTGCTTGTTTCAAATTTGCACAAAATGGGGACCATCCGTACTTCCCAACTCTTTGCCTACCATATCTGAGGTCAGATGATTTATTTGGTTGAGGTCAGATGGGGGAGTCAGGTCCACCTTCGCAACGGCACTGGTAGCGGCAACTATAGCCACATTGACCTCCATTATCTTCTTCATGCTCATCATGGCCTCCATCATTGTGGCCATCTACTCTTTCATGGCCTCCATGTCGGCCTTCATCTGTCCTTGCACCTCCTCTATTTCACTCATTACTCTAGCTCTGGCACAAGTTCGGTAAGGGCACCATAAAATGTGTTCTTTCCTTTTGATAACAATGATTACAATTTTGATTTCAAGGAAAGAATGCAATGAGCAAAGCAACCAATGAAAAGCATGGATGTATATGAATGATGCATCGTTGAAGTATTGCAAATTTCACAAGGACATAGGGTTAAATCAATTTAGATTAAAACAACATGGTCCATCACATCTTGTCAAAGTGAAAATTGAAATAACACATGGACGTCAACAGTCCTCAATTTTTTTTGTAAATCATGTGTTGGCAGTAGGCAAAGAAGCGATGTAACTCGATTCATCTTCTGCCCCAATTTTTGCAAACCAGTTACTTCCATACTTGACCTCGACTTGATGAACCTTTTCTTAAAAGCATGTGCTTGGTTCAAACCCCATAATCCTAGAAATAGCAAGTTTGATTGCCAATACTTCGACCATGTCTCATAGAGATGAATGACTCGGGCATACTTAAGCTATGCACCGCAAATGCAATTATGAGATTGAGATGCCCGAAGAACCATCATTTCCCTAGTTAACCATGCATTAGGTACCATATTCACATGAATTTTAATCATCTTTTTTAGAGAAATGGGTGTATAATCCCAACATGGTTGGCTTATAGCCATCATCATGGTACCAAACACATGCAACTAAGAATATGGTGTGACTTTCTTTCGTTCTTTTTGTTTTTTTTTTGTTTTTTTGTTTTTGTCTTTTTTTTTGTTCCCCCTTTTTTTTGCAGAGGAAAATGCAAGGACTATGCATGAGTGAACATGAAAATAAAAGGTATGCAGTTTGTAGAACAAAAAGCATGTTAAATGAAGATGCATGATAATGCAATGACTCATGCAAAATGCAATGCATGAATATGATAAATGCAGGAATGATATGCCCATCACGATGCCATGAAAAGATGCACGATGCAATCAAGGAATATGCCAGAGTAAGTTTGCTAAGTGCCCATTAATTCAGGAATCTAATGGAAAAGATCCAAAAGTCCCATTCTACTGACAACTCCAAATGGTGGTTTCAAGTAACTTTACTGGCATCTAGAGATATCTTCCTATTAGGTAATACATTGTGGCGATAAGGACTATCAGCGACAATGCATCACTAAAAGAGGAAAACTCTAGATGAGGCTTCACTATCATTAAGCAAGTTGGAGACCCTGCATGACCATAGATTGACCTCCACTCCTTATGGCTCACATAGACCCTGGGTACAGGCCTAATATCTCAATGTGTGCGCGAGGTGTAGGTGCCATGTGTGTGTAGAAAAAATATTTCTAACTATGAATGTAATCGATAGACAAACACACACCAAACATAACAACACAACAAAGGTTATATACAAATATGGACAAAATAAAAGATAAAAGGGAAAAGGGAAAATAAATAAAGAAGAAGTCATGATAAAAACATTGCACAGTGATTGAATGGCCTAACTCTCTAACAGTCCCCAGTGGAGTCGCCATCTGTCGCAACCTACCTTTCAGCGGGGGCGACGCAAGACTCATGGATGCGTCTTCCATGGAAGGAAAAAGCGCATAGTCACCACCAACGTTAATTTGAGGAAAATGTTAGAAAAACCAAAAGCGGGTCTACAAATTTTAAGAAATAAAGGTTCGAGAGTTGTTTACCCACGAGGAAGGTATTAGCACCCCACGCTTCTGTCACACAGGACTACAACCTTTAATCAAATATGCAAAATCATGACTTCAAATTTATTTTATTTTCCCTTTTTTATGTTTTATCTTTTTGGGGTTGACAAAAGCGGGGCTCTTGCTCCTACGTATCCTCAATTGCGATGAAGAACTCAGACCTACGTAGTTCTTTTAAAAGCAAGAAAGTTATGCGGAGTGTTGATTTTAGACTTTTAAGCGGTTCGTTTTCACCGATAAAAGTAAAAAGGGACCGTTAACGCGTTGGACCTTTGAACGGATTCAAATGATTTTCTTGTGGACAAAATCTTGATTTGTGAGTTGATTTTAGCTTTGGTTTCACTTGGTTATTTCTCCACTCATTCAAAAAGATCTTTCAAAGTAAATGACCGATTGAAACTTATTCTTTTGATGATTAACGGAGGTTACAACAAAAACGATCGGTTGAATTTTATTTTAAAGGTAATCAAACGAGATTACAACATAAACGATCGGTTGAAATTCATTTAAACATTGATTAAGTGAGATTACAGCTTAAACGATTGGTCGAAACTCGCTTAAAAACAAAAAGAAGGATCATCGATAGTAGAAGAATGAAGATGAAGACATGCAAGAAAGAATGGACCCCTAAGGGTGCATAGCATGAATTCAAAGCTTCACAATAGAAAACTAACCAGTCGAAGAACAAACGAAGAACGATGAAGAACGTTCACGGAATCGATCACAGAAATGTTACGGAAGCACCTCAGCCTTGATTTTTCTTCTTCTTTCTCCTTCTTCTCATAATTTCAGTGAAATATGCTTATAAATGATGTTGAACCCCTTCCCCTCAGCCCCTCACGCCTATTTATAGCAAAATGAGGGGAGGAGGTTGCAACACAGCTCGCCCAGGCGAGCTGGTTGCTTCACCTTGAAGTTTTCTAATGGGCCAGGGGCTGAAGAATTCCCCTAAATTGACCATTTTGCCCTCATTTTGAGTTTTTTGCTCATTTCCTTCTGAAACGTCACAAAACCCTATGGATTTCATGGCAATTGGTGTTAAGTAGCTCAACTCGGCTGGCGAAAATCTACATGTTGACAAATAATCGTCCCCGGACGAAATTAGGGTATGACATGATGGATCAGCTCCAACATCAAGCTTTCTGTGAGACCTATGGAAAGATCTGGGATCTAGCTATGATAGAAGTCTCTGTTGAAGCCATTGCATCCCTCACTCAGTATTATGATCAGCTGCTAAGGTGCTTCACGTTTGGGGACTTTCAGCTAGTACCGACCGTGGAAGAGTTTGAAGAGATCTTGGGATGCCTGCTAGAAGGAAGAAAGCCATATCTTTTCTCTGGGTTCTACCCCTCCATGGCAAGGATATCCAAGGTGGTCAAAATCTTGGCACAAGAATAGAACCGAGTAAAACAAAATAGAAATGGGGCAGTTAGAATACCCAGGAGACACTTAGAGGAAAAGGCGAAGGCATTGGCGGATCAAGGTGAATGGGCTTCGTTCATCGATGTCTTGGTGCTTTAGGTATCGTCCTCTTTCCAAATGAGGATGGGCTAGTGGACCTAGCGGCGATTGACGCCTTCCTTGCTTATCACCATAGCAAGGAAAGTCCAAAGATGCGAGAAGAGCGGCGTAAGGATTATCTGTTGCACACCCGCTCTTTATGTATGGCTGGTCTTACACCTCTTTCGTCATGAAAGTAGACCCGTTTGTCCCCTGCAAGGTCACCGCATATGTGTCGACAAAGGGAAGGCCAATTGGGAGCAACTCTTGGAAGTATGGTAGGGGCATCCATTAATTGGTTCCCCCAATGGAAGGAAGGAAGAGTCAGGGTTTTGTCCTTATGTGAGGGATGTCGCAACCTACCCTTCGGCGAGAGAGCGACGCGAGGCTCACGGGAGCGTCTTCCAAGGAAGGAAAATGCGCGAAGTCGCCACCAATGTATATTTGAGGAAAACATTAGAAAAACCAAAAGTGGGTCTATGAACTTTAAGTATGAAAGGTTCGGGAGTTGTTTATATACGAGGAAGGTATTAGCACCCGACGCGTTCGTCGTAAGGGACGGCAGCCTTTAAGTGAGTGTGCAAATCATGACTTCAAAATTATGTATTTTCCCTTTTTATGCTTTTTTATGTATTTTCTTTCCTTTTATGTTTTTTACTTTTTTGTGGTCGACAAGGGTGTTTCCCTCGCTCCTACATATTCCTCAATTGCGATGAAGAAATCAGACCTACGTAGTTCTTTAGGAACTGAACATTGGTTAAGTTGTTCTATCTTTTTTGAAAGATTGATTTTAGTTGCGAACAAAAGTCGTTTAAGGCATTGGACCTTTAAACGATCTTTTGATTTTCTTTGAAAAGAGAGAATCGTTAAGGTGCCGGACCCTTTTGAACGATCTCTTGATTTTTGAATAAAGGGGAGAACCGTTAAGGCATTGGACCTTGAACGGTTTCAAATGACCTTTTTGCAGGCAAAAGTTTGATTTGTGAGTTGATTTTAGCATTAGTTTTACTTGGTTATTTCTCAACTCATTTAAAGAGAACTTCCAAAGTAAATGTTTGGTTGAAACTTGCCTTTTTGGTGATTAACCGAGGTTACAACATGAATGATCAGTAGATTTTTATTTTAAAGGCCATTGAACGAGATTACAACATAAAAGATCGGTTGAAATTCATTTAAACGATCGGTTATAGCTTAAAATGATCGACGAATGACGAAGAACGAATGAAGAACGATGAAGAACGTTCACGAAATTGATCACAGAAACGTCATAGAAGCGTTACGGAAGCATCTCGGCTTGGATTTTCTTCTCCTTTCTCCTTCTTTTCACTAATTTTAAGTGAAATATGCTTTCCCAGGGTGTTGAACCCTTCCCTTCAGCCTCCCACGCCCTTTTATAGCCAAAATAGGGGAGGAGGTTGCGCCCGGCTCTCCCAGGCAAGCTATTGCTTCCTCCAGAAGGTTCCTGATGGGCCCAGGTGGAATGATGCAATCTTACCCCCCCAAGGGCATTGGATAGAAGACTCCAAGAAGATTGGGCCAAAGATGCAAGAGAAGGCCCTAGGGTTCTCATGAGCCTTAGGGTAGATTTTAGGCCCATGGGCTAAGTATGAGCCCACTTATCTTTGTACATATTGGATTAAGGTTTCATTATTTTTGGGCCTTGTATTTAGGGCTCCATAATGTAGGTAAAGTACCCTAGAAATGTAGGATTTTTCAGCCCTTGTATTTTAGGGCACCTAGACTAGTTTTTGTATTAGGGGTAGTTTTGTAATATCACATGCATTAAGTGAATATTAGATGTGTGTGTTGGAAAATAAATTTAATTGAATTGGGAGAAGGCCAATCCAATTAAATTTTAGAGGGGGAGGTGAGCATTTGCTTGCTACACCCCATTGCCACATCATATAGTCACACTTTGTGCATGTGCTTCATGCTTTACATGCCTCATGCCACCTGAGCATACTTAGTGGAGAATCTTGGACTTGATCTTGAATTAGTGGGCTGAACCATAGCTAAAATTCACTAATCATAATTAGTGAAATTTTGGCTCCAAAACTTGGCTCCACAAATTCAATTTCAAATACAAGTGAAATTTGAATAGAAATTCAAATTTCCCTCCAATTTTGTGTGACACTTAGGCTATAAATAGAGGCCTTGTGTGTGCATTTTTTGGAACTTTGATCATTTGAATATTAAACTTCAGATTGCAAAGCTCTTTTAGAGCATAAAATTTCTTGCTCTTCTCTTCCTCTCCCTTCATTCATCTCCTTCTTCCTCCAAGCTCTTATCCATGGCCTCCTATGGTGGTGAGCTTCTTCTAGACTCATCTTCTCCTTGAAGTGGCATCTCCTCTCTCTCTTCCTTCTCCATTCCGCTTCCATTCATCTTCCAAGAAGCAAAGGAATCCATTGATGAAGAAGATCCTAGGCCTACAAGCTCCAATGGAGCTTACATCACCAGGGCTAAGTACACCCCCCTAAATTGACCAGTTCAACCCCATTTTGTGCTTTTTTGGCTGATCTCCTTTCGAAACATCATGAAACTTTACGGATTCCGTGGCAATGAGTGTTAAGCATCTCAATTTGGTTAACCAAAGTCCATATGTTGACAAGCAATTGTCCCCGGACAAAATTAGGGTATGATAGTTGCCCTCTATAAGACACTAATTTCGTTTGAGTTGAAATTCCACCCGACAGACCAATAGCTCAATCAGTGAAACCTATGAAAAGAAAGAGCATAAAAGACATCAGGTGCATCAGCAAAATCCTTGGTGCCTTGAAAGTGACAAAAATAGATAACCGTGACGGTCTCCGCATGCTATCAGACTCTCTTGTCTTACGATAGCAGGGGAAACTTCAGTAGCCTTGATCGACAAATGTTGAGTCTTTCGACAAGGGAAATAGATGACCATATTTGTCTCTGCATGCTATCGAACTCACTTGTCTCTGGATAGCAAAGGGAACTACAACAATCTCAAAAACAATTAGAGATGGATGACCATCATCATCCCTGCATACCATCGAACTTGCTTGTCTCTAGATGATAAGGGGACTTTGATAGTCCCGGAGCAACGAAAGCGAGTGACCATCACGGTCTTCGCATGCCATCGGACTCGATTGTCTCTGGATAGTCAAAATGGAGATTAAAGTAGTCTCGGCTAATAGACGTTGAGTTTTCGACGTAAAGGGCAAATGACCACGTTGGTCTCTGTGTGTCAACGGGCTCGCTGGCCTCTAGTTGACAAAGGGAAGACTAAAGTAGTCTCGGTCGATAGACATTGGGTCTTCGATGAAAGAGAGCAGACGACTTTACTTAGTCTCTGCATATCAACGGGCTCGCATGCCTCTGGTTGATGAAGGGGGAGACTTTAGTAGTCTCGGTCGATAGACACTGAGTCTTCGACTAAGGTGTAGATGACTATAATGGTCTCTGCGTGTCAACGGACCCGCTTGCCTCTGGTTGATGAAGGGGGAGACTTTAGTAGTCTTAGTCGATAGATGTCGCGTCTTCGAAAATGGTGCAGATGACTATAATGGTCTCTACGTGCCATCGGACTTGACCGTCTTTGGATAGCGGAAAGGGTGCGGATGACCATGATTTGTCTCTGCGTGCCATAAGACTTGATTGTCTCTGGATGGCAAAAAGGGTGTGGATGACCATTATTTGTCTCCACGTGCCATCGAACTTTATTGTCTCTGATGACGAAAAGGGTGCGGATGACCATGATTTGTCTCTGCATACCATCGAACTTGATCGTCTCTGAATAGCAGAAAGGGTGCGGATGACCATGATTTGTCTCCACGTGCCATCAGACTTGATTGTCTCTGGATGACGAAAAGGGTGCGGATGACCATGATTTTTCTCTGCGTGCCATCAGACTTGATCGTCTCTGGATGACGAAAAGGGTGCGGATGACAATGATTTGTTTCAGCGTGCCATCGGACTTGATCATCTCTGGATGACGAAAAGGGTGTGGATGACTGTGTTGGTCGTTGCGTGTCATCAGACTTGATTGTCTCTAGATGATGAAAATGAGAGACTAAAGTAGTCTCGGTCGATAGATGTCACGTCTTCGACAAAGGGTACAGACAACCATGTTGGTCGCTGCGTGTCATCGGACTTGATTGTCTCTAGATGACGAAAAGGAGAGACTAAAGTAGTCTTAATCGATAGACATCGAGTCTTCAATAAAGGGTGCAGATGACCGTGTTGGTCACTGCGTATCATCGGACTTGATTGTTCCTGGATGACAAAAAGGAGAGATTAAAGAAGTCTCGGTCGATAGACATCACGCCTTTGACAAAGGGTGCAGACGACCGTGTTGGTCACTGCGTGTCATCGGACTTGATTGTCTCTGGATGACGAAAAGAAGAGACTAAAGTAGTCTTCATCAATAGAAGTCACGTCTTCGACAAAGGATGCAGATGACCATGTTGGTCGCTGGGTGTTGATGTAGCTCCATGTGGAGCTTGTAGGCCTTGGATCTTCTTCATCAATGGAGTCCTTTGCTTCTAGAAGTTTGATGGCAGCGGAATGGAGAAGGAGAAATATGATTGGAGATGCCACTTCAAGGAGAAGATGAGTGATGTAGCTCCATGTGGAGCTTGTAGGCCTTGGATCTTCTTCATCAATGGAGAAGGAGAAAGATGAATGGAGATGTCACTTCAAGTAGAAGATGAGTCTAGAAGAAGCTCACCACCATAGGAAGCCATGAATAAGAACTTGAAGGTAGAAGAAGATGAATGAAGGGAGAGGAAGAAAACAGCACGAAATTTAGTGCCTCTAAAGAAGTCTGAACTTTGAAGTTTAACTCTCAAATGATCAAAGTTCAAAAAATGCACACACATGACCTCTCTTTATAGCCTAAGTGTCACACAAAATTGGAGGGAAATTTGAATTTTTATTCAAATTTCACTTGAATTTGAAATTGAATTTGTGGAGCCAAATTTTGGAGCCAAAATTTCATTAATTATGATTAGTGAATTTTAGCTATGGCTCAGCATCCAAGATCAAGTCCAAGATTCTCCACTAAGTGTGCTTAGGTGTCATGAGGCATGTAAAGCATGAAGGATATGCAAAAGTGTGACTATATGATGTGACAATGGGGTGTAGCAAGCAAATGCTCACCTCCCCCTCTAAAATTTAATTGGATTGGTCTTCTCCCAATTCAATTAAATTTATTTCTCAATACCCACATCAAATATTCACTTAATTCCTGTGAAATTACTAAACTACCCCTAATACAAAAACTAGTCTAGGTGCCCTAAAATTCAAGGACTGAAAAATCCTACATTTCTAGGGTACCCTACCTACATTATGGATAAAAACATATGTCAAAAGAATAAAAACATATGTATTAGTGATGTTGGGTATGTTAGAGTTGGGTAAGGACTAAAAACCCCTTTCCTGACTATCTTCCCATGAGAGAACATCGTTCCTCACCAACTCAATGAGTGGTGCTACAAGTATAGAAAAATATGGGGCAAACCTTTTGTAAAAGTTTGTTGAGTCATTGAAGCACCAAATTTCCCTTACACATGGTGGAGTAGGCCACTCAGGAATGACCTTTATTCTCTTAGGGTCCATGGGAAGCCCTTGATCACTATTTAAAAAGTCAAGGAAAGTAATGGAATAAAACATACCTTTTTCTTTATTTTCATGTTGATTATTCCTACAAAAAATTATGACAAACCTAAGGTGTCCCATATGAGCACCTAAGTTTGTATTGAAACAAAAAATAAGAATAAACCTACCTAATGAGTCCCTATGTACACAAATCATGAAGATGTTGGGTGCATGAGTGATTTTACAAAAGAGGGTTTCACCACTCAACACATTCATCATACCACCTATCATAGGGATTTGGTGCCTCATAATACTTATTTTGGGCACCAATAAAGCACAAGGATTTAAGCTCTTACGAACCAAACCCTCATCCAACAACTCCTTTACTTGGGGAATAACCTCAAGCTCAAGAGGTATGGATGTGCTAAGGGACGTTTCCCTTGATAGGAGAAGGTAGAAAGATTTTTTAAGAAGGAGTGCTCTTTTGATACCACATTTTGTTGCAAAATTGTTTTCCTTCTTAACAATCTTCTTGGAGGAATCATTTTCCTCTTTTTCCTTCCTCTTGGCCTTTGAAGACAAGGCCTTACTATCCTTCTTTTTCTTTTGGTTTTCTAGTTTTTCTTCCTCATCCCTCTTATCTTTCATAGTTAGTTGATCCTTGGCCACCTGTGAAAGTGTTTGAGGATGCAACACAAATTTAGTGCCAAGATGGGTGAGGGTAATCTCATTAGTTAGGCCATTGTAAATGATCTTCCTATCAAATTGCCATGGCCTTCCTAAAAGAATATGCCCTGCCTCCATGGGAACTATATCACAATTAACCTCATCCTTATATGTCCCAATGGAGAAAGGTACCTTCACTTGTTGGTTAACTATCATTTCCCCTTGTTCATTGAGCCATTGAAGTTTATAAGGTTTTGGGTGAGGAACGATAGTGAGGTTCAACTTAAACTAATCTTGTGCTACAACAATTTCAACAAGATCCACTATCCACAATGAGAGAACAAGTTTTATCTAAAATTTTGCATCTTGTATGAAAGATGTTCTCTCTTTGGGATTGAGATAGATCACAAGATTGACCTCCAAGGAGCCTTCTAACCATTAGGAGGTCACCTTCTTCATGGGGATAGACTTCCTCACTAGACTCTTCACCCTTTACTTCATCTTCACTTCCACTCGAGGAAAGGCAAGAAGTAGTCTCCTCTTGACTACCATAAATGTCTTGACCCCTCATGATCATGGTTTTCTTTATGGGGCATTGAGAGGCAATGTGACCTCTCCCAAGACATTTGAAGCATTTAATGTTGCTAGTCCGTTCTTGGGAACTAGTCTTAGGGGTGTATTTCTCTATGGTCTTACCCTTATGTTCCTTGGGTTTTGAAGGTGCACCCCCAAAATTCCATGGGCTTGGTCCGTCCTTGTATAAGAGTGAGAGCCATGAGATTTTGAAGAAGGCTTTCTTTTAAGTTATTGCTCCACTCTTATACAAAGTTGGACTAGCTCATCCATGTCCCTATATGGAAGGAGTTCAACCTTGCCCCTCACTTCCATATTAAGCCCACTAAGGAACCTAGCTATGCTTGTTCTTTCCTCCTCCCTAAGTCAAGCTCTTAAAAAGAGTAGTTCCATTATTTATTCTTCAACACTCATACTCCCTTGTCTAAGCCTTTGGAGCTTGTCCATAAGCTCTCTTTTATAGTAGGAGGGAATGTGCCTCTTCCTAAGGGCACTATTAAGATCATTCCAATACTCTACTGGAGGATCCCCATGAATCCTTCGTTCCCTAACAAGGGAAGTCCACCAATAGAAAGCATACCCTTGAAAGCTAAGGGTAGCCAATGGAACTTTTCTCTCTTCGCTAATATGATGGCAAGCAAATAGTTGTTCAACCTTCATTTCCCAATCTAAGTAGGCCTTAACATTATCTTTTCCATGGAAATATGGGAGGCTAATGTTAACCTCTTGAGGCCTTTTATCCTTTTCTCTTCTTTGGGAGTGATGTTTAGTATGTGAACTATGGCGCCCTCTATAATAGTCGCTAAGTTCTTCACTTAAACTCTTGCAAGAGTCATGACTACTATAGGAGGCATGTTTTTCTCTTTTCATTTCTTTCATTATTTTTCTTCTTTCTTCCTCTCTTATTTTCTCTCTTTCATCTTGACTTATTTCTTCCACTCTTTTTTTTTACCTTTTTCTTTTCTCTCTTGTTTTTCTTTCCACAACTTAAGGGATCTCAACTCATCTAATATCTTATACAAGGGGTCCTTAGGAGTAGAACCCTTACCATTAACACTAGATGAAGAATGAAGAATCATGTTAGTTCCCAAGTTATGGTTTTTTCTTGTTGGGGGTTTGAAAACAAAAGGTAAAAGAAACTATTATTGAAACTAGCCAAAATAAACACTAAAAGAGGTGTGAAAGAGTGTTTGGACAACCACATTTAAGGTTCCCAACAAAACACTCACAATCCTAAGGGAAAATTGCCTAAAATTATTACACACAAATGGAAGTAGGGTGACCTATTGGAGGCTCCCAACTTACTTCCAATGAAAGGCCATTTTGTTACAAAATTTGAAAGCAATGAAAGTAAGTAAATTGTCAATTGCAAAATTACAACAAGGTCCTCAATTTTGGTGGTTGTTCTCTCTTTGGTGATTCACTCAATTTGGAGTGCTTCTTAGTCCAATAGCTCTTAAGGTGGTTTTCCCTTTGCTTCTTGACTCAAATTCTTCAAGGGATGGCACCAATCCTCCTTTCCAATTCCCTATATGGCAACTCACAAACAAGGAAACAAAGTGACAAGCAATAACCATAGACCCAAAAAATGAAAAGAAAGCTAAACCAATAGAGTTTTAACAAGACAAATTTTCAGGGATTTTTCAACAATTAAAGAAATGAAAAGCACATGAAAGCAAGTTAGGACTCAAAGAGAAACTTAGAATGGCTCTAGAGTAGAGTAAAAAAACAAAAATAAAAAGACTCAAGAAACCTCTAGTTTTGGAACTTTTTTTCACACTAATTTTCAATTGAAATTTCTGAACTAGGATTGGTATAAAATAGACACCAATTATAGAACAAATTTTGATCCAAAACAACAAGCACACTTCCCTTTCACTTTTTTTTCCTGGACACTGATTTTTCTGCCAACTTGTGTGATTTTTCTTATTTTTTCCTTTATTCAAATCTTTTTTTTATTTTTTCATAATTTTTGGTCCAGATGCCTAGAAAATTCAGTAAAAATTTCAGCTCAAAACATGTAGTGACCAATTCCCAGAAATTTATACAAGTTCGTATGTTCAAGCTGCCAACACTAGCAATTTCAACCTAGAAATCAAGAGTAGTGTTTATGTTGCTGAAGGCTTGGATAGTTACAATTTGTGTTTGCTTATGCTAAATTATCTTGAATATCACAACTCAATAGAGCTTAGGACTTATTTTGATTCACAAATCCAGCCACAACTCTGCACCACAACTCAACTTCATCATAGGCATCATGTAGGAAACTTGGAAAACAAAAAAAAAAAGAGTTCAACAACAAGACTTCTTCTAAGAATAGATTTAGAACAGGTTATGAACTAAATAACATGCATGAATTAGACTCAAAATTCAAAAGATAGGCTAAGAATGACAAGAATACATGAACAAATGTATCTAGAATTCAATAGACAAAATAAAAATTCAACACAAACTTAGAACATAATGTGGCAATTACTATGACTAAACATGACTCTAAGACAACATGGATTAAGTGATTTACACTTAGATTCTTGTGTTTTTTTTCTAATCAATATTTTGGAAGAAAATTTAGATCTAAAGGTTCAGCACAAGAATATTATGAATGAAAAATGATCGAACCTAAAATCAGCACAAAAACATGATTCAAGAGTAGATCTACAAAATCTGAACCATAGAAATGCAAGAACAAGTGTAGATCTGAGATTTAATCGGTTTATTTTTTATTTTTTGAATCTACTCTAAACAGAACCAAACCACAAGACAATGAAGGATATACATGGAGAATAAGATGAAGAACAAGGAATTAAAGAGAATTCACCGAACAAAAAGATAGAGGAAGCAAAAGAACATCACCTAGATGAAGATGCTCTTGATACCACATGACGTAGCTCCATGTGGAGCTTGTAGGCCTTGGATCTTCTTCATCAATGGATTCCTTTGTTTCTTGAGGTCTGATTGAAGTGGAATGGAGAAGGAGAAAGATGAATGGAGACGCCACTTCAAGTAGAAGATGAGTCTAGAAGAAGCTCACCACCATAGGAAGCCATGGATAAGAGCTTGAAGGTAGAAGAAGATGAATGAAGGGAGAGGAAGAGAAGAGCATGAAATTTAGTGACTCTAAAGAAGTCTGAACTTTGAAGTTTAATTCTCAAATGATCAAAGTTAAAAAAATGCACACACATGACCTCTATTTATAGTCTAAGTGTGACACAAAATTATAGGAAAATTTGAATTTCTATTCAAATTTCACATGAATTTGAAATTGAATTTGTGGAGCCAAATTTTGGAGCCAAAATTTCACTAATTATGATTAGTGAATTTTAGCTATGGTTCAGCATCCAAGATCAAGTCCAAGATTCTCCACTAAGTGTGCTTAGGTGTCATGAGGCATGTAAAGCATGAAGGATATGCAAAAGTGTGACTATATGATGTGACAATGGGGTGTAGCAAGCAAATGCTCACCTCCCCCTCTAAAATTTAATTGGATTGGTCTTCTCCCAATTCAATTAAATTTATTTCTCAATACCCACATCAAATATTCACTTAATTCCTGTGAAATTACGAAACTACCCCTAATACAAAAACTAGTCAAGGTGCCCTAAAATACAAGGGCTGAAAAATCCTACATTTCTAGGGTACCCTACCTACATTATGGAGCCCTAAATACAAGGCCCAAAAATAATAAAATTCTAATCAAATATGTACAAAGATAAGTGGGCTCATACTTATCCTATGGGCCCAAAATCTACCCTAAGGCTCATGAGAACCTTAGGGCCTTCTCTAGCATCTCTGGCCCAATCTTCTTAGAGTCTTCTATCCAATGCCCTTAGGGGGTAGGATTGCATCAATGAGTCAAGATGAAGCTCACTACCATAGGAAGCCATGGATAAGAGCTTGGAGGTAGGAGAAGAAGAATGGAGGGAGAAGGAGAGAGGGAGCACAAAATTTGTGCCTCAAAAGAGGTTTGAACTTTGTAGTGTAATTCTCAAATGATCAAAGTTGAAATATTGCACACACATGGCCTCTATTTATAGACATGGAATATTCAACAAAGGGTGCAGACGACCATGTTGGTCGCTGCGTGTCATCGGACATGATTGTCCCTGGATGATGAAAAGGAGAGACTGAAGTAGTCTTAGTCGATAGACATCGAGTCTTCAACAAAGGGTGCAGATGACCGTCTTGGTCATTGTGTGATGCAATCCTCCCTAGGAAGGGACCAGTCACTAGAGGCATGAGCAAGAGGCTCCAAGAGGATTGGGCTAGAGCTGCTGAAGAAGGCCCTAGGGTTCTCATGAACCTCAGGGTAGATTTATGAGCCCATGGGCCAAGGTTGGGTCCAATTATCTTTGTACATATTAGACTAGGATGCCATAATGTAACAAAGCTACCCTTGGATTCGAAAGCAATCTCAAAGAGTTTGCACGAGAGACTAACATCAGATGTTTGGGCATCTTCCATGAGCTCTTATATATATATATATATATATATATATATATATATATATATATATATATATATATATATATTAACAATGACAAGCATGTGTGGGTTTCATTCTAGAATCCTAACTTAAAAGCAAATTAGTCATTTCTTGATCCACATGGACTTTATTGAGCTTGTAATGTGGTCAGGGGTAAGAGGGCTATGAAAGAAAGGATTAGATAGGTTGTTTGAGGGTTATATTGAGTAAGAACCTCAAGAGCGTCTTGCTCATACCTTGTGTTCATTTCCACTTTGAGTTGGGCTCTACTCCTTTTGTCTTGTACATTAATCTTCTATTGCATTTTTGTGCCTTTCTTTTGTCTCTCTTTTTTCACTCGCCTTTGGCGGAATGATTTTGGGACAAAACCTTAATAACACGCCTCCGATTGTTATTTTTTTTGTTATTATTATTATTACTATTATTATTATTATTATTATTATTATTTTAACCCTAATTTTTGCTTAGGCTGCCCTTTTGGGTTTTCAACCTAACGGGTGAGAAATTTTGATTTGCCTCTAGGTTTGCTTGAGGATGGTGAAGGTGCCTCTCATTGCCCCAATGTAGGGCTCTGAGGTGCCTATTGTTGTCTTTCGTCATGACCTTGTAGTAAGGAAGACAAGAAAGAAACTATGCAGGTTCTTGAAAATGGATTTTGAAGGACGAGAAACATTGAAAGGATTTTTAATTGAGAGATTAAGTCAAATGACTCCCCTTTTTTTATAACTCATTTTTCTCTCAAAAGATAACTTTTAAGAATGACAAAAGGAGGTCACATGAATGTTTGTACTTTTATTTGAAACACATTCAATCAAATGTTTTTTTCTTTTTTTTTTTTGTTTCAAACTTTACTCGTTGTTTTACGGCACCCCGACCAAACGTGCAGAACGAGTAACTTCTGATTGAACAGACTTGGAAGTCAAAACTCAAGAGCGCATGTCACTTGAGCAAACAAACCAATGGCTTACACTCACATTCTAGTGGAAGTCAAATAACCAAAGATGTAATTGTGAAAGGATGAGAGACAAGGATGTCAAATTTATCCATATTATTAGCATTGCAACTGTTGTTTACAATAATGGCATAAACTTGAAAATCCTAATGAGTCATTAGAGACATCTAACAACAACCTTCAAATTGCCCTATGTATGGTGTCACCTGCCAATGTCAGAATTCACAAGTGATTCTCCTCAAATTTCAGCCAACCCACATCAATTAGACCTTGCACCTTATGTTTTACAATGCTCAATGGAATCCCCATGCCTCCTCCTTGATAAGCACATGTTGCATTCGAGTCATATCCTTGAAAATATGGAGGTTGAGGAACCTTGGCTAGGGTTATGGCTACCATTGAATTATCAAGTAGATATGGGAGCAAGTTAGCATAGGTCACCGGAATTGGGGTGAATTCTTCAAGCTTTTTTGCTGCAAAATTCCTTCCTTGGTTGGTGTTTTGGTTTGTGCTAAAGGTGGTGTTTGGCATTGGTTGTGTGGCAAGCAAGCTTTGTGGCTGATTTATTGATGGCCTTTGTGGATGATTGGATGGTGGGTAACGAGGAGGGCTGATATCGTCTGAGTAATGAGTATGTTGAGCAGGTGGGAAATTTGGACATGTAGGAATGGCAGCCAGAACATGGGTTCCTTCGACCTTCTCATTCTCTCCATTTGCCCCAGGCTTTTTACTTGTCAAAGCGACACAATCAATTTTGCCTCTTCCCAGACCCACTTCAACCCTTTCGCTGGCGAACACTAAATCGGCAAAGATTGAAGGCATGTAACCCACCATCTTCTCATAGTAAGACACCGATAACGTGTCTACCATCATCGTTGTCAACTCCCTCTCCATTATTGGGGGCACTACTTGAGCTGCCATATCCTTCCACCTTTGGGCATACCCTTTTGAAAGATTCGTGCTCCTTTTTGCACAAGTTCTGTAGCTATGCCCTAGCAGGTCTTTCCGAGAATGGACTCGGGAAGGTTCCAGATTAATGTACTAGGTGACAGCTGCCCCAGTAAGACTTTCCTGGAAGAAATGCATCAACAACTTTTCATCTTTTGTGTATGCCCTCATTTTCCTACAGTACACCTTCAGGTGGTTCTTGGGGAAAGTAGTCCCCTTGTACTTATTGAAGTCGGGCACCTTGAACTTCGGAGGGATGGTGATGTCAGGCACTAAGCATAATTCTGCCATGTCAGCAAAAGCATAACTTCCACCCCCTTCAACAGCTCCAAGCCTTTCCTCTATATGATCCAACTTTCCCTTCTCCACCATAGCAAGAGGGATTCTTTCCACCGCAAAATGCAAGGGTTGTGGTTGTGGGAGAAACTGAGGGCCCTCCAAAGTGTTTGCAGGGGCACACCACCGACTACTTGCCCTTTAGTGGCATATCCGAGGCGAGGCTCGAAGTCGGTGATGTGTCATTATTTTCTCCTATTTCTTAACCCTTTTTGTCACCATTTTAATTACTGATTAGCCTTAATTGTCAAATTAATCATGCAGTTTTATCATTTGGGCCTACATGACTAATTTCGTGTTTTTAATTTGATTTCAGGAGAATTATAAGCAATTCGGCTTGAATCCAAAATTGGGCTTGGACTTGAAGAGAGCAGACAATTTTATTTTATCAAATCTTATCTTATCCAGATTTTACTTCATCTAGATTTTATTTTGTCCAGATTTTATTTCATCCAATCTTATCTTATCTTGTCCAGATTTTATTTTATTTTGTTTATGGGCTTGGACTTAAAACAGATTTGTAAGCTTTGGGGCTGAGAACCGATAGAACAGCACAAAGGTTTTAGTTTTAGGGAGTTTTTTGGAGAGAGGAGAATAATTCTAGGATTTTAGAATTCTAGTTTTTACTGTTCATGCACACTGTTCACGTAGAATAAAATTCATTTTCTGCAATTTCGTTTCTGCTTCAATCTACAATTTCGTTTTCTACTGATTAATGGAAGGCTAAGACTCCAGCGTTGTTTTCTCTTGAGGATCAAGCACAACTCTCTTTGAGGTTTTTTTTATTACTATTGAATTCTGATCAGTTTTTCCTCTTCACTAATTACTTCGTATTTGTTGCTATTAATCCATGCATGCTTAGTGCTTGATTAATTGTCTCTGCGCTTAATTTATGTTCATGCTTAATGATCAGTTTCATTCATGATTAATTGGTGTATGTGTTGCTTAATCACATAATGACAGCCTTATGTTAATTTTTGCTTAGTAATTTAATTTAGGGTTGGATTAAGTGGTTGAACTGATTAAGGATAAATTCTCATAACCTAGGATAAGAGACTTGCTTGTGAATCAAGGGGAAACAACATGTTTTAATTCAATTATTTTCTAATTCAAATTTGCTTGCTGTTTAATTTACAAAAACAAACAACCCCCCCCCCCCCATTTGTTATTGTTTTATTACTATTTGTTATAAACGTTTGGTTGACCATTGCTCGTTGGGAGACGACCTATGATCACTTCTTAGATACTTCATTTTTAATGTTTATTTGATTCGGGTACGACCTCGATCAGTCGGTTAGATTATGGCGGGGTATTTCACGTGTCTCCCCCATGGGTTGAGAGACATATGCATGATCAGCTTAGGGTTGTTGGCTCTCAATGGGAATGGGTGCAGAGTTGTCGACATCCTCATTGGGAGTGTGTGAAACATTGGCGATGTATGGTTGGGAGCCAAGCCATATGGTAGGAAGGAATGCTTGTTTAGAACTTGCACAAAATAGGGGCCGCTCGTACTTCCCAATTCTTTGCCTCTCTGCCCTACCATATCTGAGATGGCACGATTTATTTGGTTGAGGCCAGATGTGGGAGTCAGGTCCACCTGAGCAACGGCACTGGTAGCGGCAACTGCAGCCGCATTGACCTCCATTATCTTCTTCATGCTCATCATGGCCTCCATCATTGTGGCCATTTTCTCTTTCATGGCCTCCAAGTCGGCCTTTATCCGCTCTTGCACCTCGTCTGTTCCACCCATTACTCTAGCTCTAGCACGCGTTCGGTAAGGGTGCCGTAAAGCGTATTCTTTCCTTTTGATAACAATGATTACAATTCAGTTTCAAGGAAAGAAATGCAATGAACAATGCAACCAATGAAAAACATGAATGTACGTGAATGATGCATTGCAGATTTCACATAGGGTTGAATCAAATTTAGATTTAAAACAACATGGTTCATCACATCATGTCAAAGTGAAACTGGAAATAACGCACAGACGTTAACAGTCCTTAATTGGCATAGTTATGTGTTGGCAGTAGACAAAGAAACAACGTAACTTGATCCATCTTTTGCCCCAATTTTTGCAAGCCAGTTACTTCCATACTTGACTTTGCCTTGATGGACCTTTTCTTAAAACATGTGTTCGGTTCAACCCCACAATCCAAGGAATGGCAATTTTGATCGCCAATACTTCAACAACATTTCATAGAGATGAATGTCTCAGGCATACTTATGCTATGCATGGCAAAATGTAATTGTGAGATGGAGATGCTCGGAGAGCCATCATTTTCCTAGTTAACCATGCATTAGGTCATGCATGAGTGAACATGACGTGCAAACGATGAAAATAGAATGTATGCAATTGTCAGAACAAAAGAGCATGCTAAATGCAGATGTGTGGTAATGTAGTGATTTATGCAAATGCAAATGCAAGGCATGAATATGATGAACGACAAATGCGGGAATGATATGTCCATTGCAATGCCATGAAGAGATGCATGATGTAATCAAGGAATATACTAGAGTAAGTTTGCTATGTGCCCCCTAATTTGAGGAACCTAAAGGAATTGATCCAAAGGTCCCACTTCTAGTGATAATTCCAGAGGGTGGTTTTAAGTAACTTTACTGACTTCTAGAGGTATCATCATCTTAAGTAATACATTATGGTGATAGGGACTATCAGTGACAACACATCACTAAAAGAGGAAAACTCTAGATGAGGCTTCACTGCCATCAAGCGAGTTGGAGACTTAGCATGACCACTGATTGACTTCCACTCCTTATGGCTCACATAGACCTGGGTGTGGGGCCTAATATCTCAATGTGTGTGCGAGGTGTAGGTTCCATGTGTGTGTAGAAAAAATATTTCTAACTATGAATGTAATCAATAGACAAACACACCCCGAAAACAACAACAGAGCAAAGGTTATGTACAAACATGGACAACATTACAGATAAAAGGGGAAAGGGAACACAAATAAAGGAGAAGTCATGATAACAACATTACACACTGATTGGACGACCTAACTCTTTAACTGTCCCCAGTGTTTCCAACTGTCGCAAACTACCCATCGGCGGGAGGGCAACACGAGGCTCATGGGTGCATCTTCCAAGGAAGGAAAATGCGCGGTGTCGCCACCAAAGTTTATTTAAGGAAAATGTTAGAAAAACCAAAAGTCGGTCTACGAACTTTAAGTATGAAAGGTTCAGGAGTTGTTTACGCACGGGGAAGGTATTAGCATCCCATGCGTCCGTCACAAGGGACAACAACCTTTAATCGAGTGTGCAAATCATGACTTCAAAATTATGTATTTTCCTTTTTTATGCCTTTTTATGTATTTTCTTGCCTTTTTAAGTTTTTTAATTTTTTGTGGCCGACAAGGGTGTTTCCCTCACTCCTACGTATTCCTCAATTGCGATGAAGAAATCAGACCTACGTAGTTCTTTAGGAACTGAGCATTGGTTAAGTTGTTTTATCTTTTTTGAAAGATTGATTTTAGTTGCGAACAAAAGTCGTTTAAGGCGTTGGACCTTTAAATGATCTTTTGATTTTTTTTTTTAAAAGCGAGAATCATTAAGGCGCCAAATCCTTTTGAATGGTCAAAAGACCTTTTTGCGAGGAAAAGTTTTATTTGTGAGTTGATTTTAGCCTTAGTTTTACTTGGTTATTTCTCAACTCATTTAAAGAGAACTTCCAAAGTAAATGTTTGGTTGAAACTTGCCTTTTTGGTGATTAACCGAGGTTATAGCATGAACAATCGGTTGATTTTTATTTTAAAGGCGATTAAACGAGATTACAACACAAACGATCGGTTGAAATTCATTTAAACATTAATTAAGTGAGGTTATAGCTTAAATGATTGGTCGAAACTCGTTTAAAATGAAGAAAAAGAATACCGAAAGTAGACGAGATGAAGATGAAAACATACAAAGCAAGAATGGACCCCTAAGGGTGCATAGAATGAATTCAGAGCTTTGAAATTGAAAACTAACCGGTTGAAGATCGACGAACGACGAAGAACGAACGAAGAACAACAAATAACGTTCACGGAATTGATCACGGAAATGTCATGTAAGCATTACAGAAGCGTCTCGACTTGGATTTTCTTCTTCTTTCTCCTTCTTTTCACTAATTTTAAGTGAAATACGCATGCCCAAGGTGTTGAACCCTTCCCTTTAGCCTCCCCCACCCTTTTATAGCCAAAATAGGGGAGGAGGTTGCCGCCCAGCTCACCCAGGCTAGCTGGTAGCTTCAACCAGAAGCAACATGCTCGCCCAAGCAAGCTTTTGCTTCCTCCAGAAGGTTCCTGATGGGCCCAGGGCTAAGTACACCCCCCTAAATTGATCAGTTCACCCCCATTTTGTGTTTTTTTGGCTGATCTCCTTCCCAAATGTTGTGAAACTTTACGGATTACGCGGCGATGAGTGTTAAGCATCTCAATTTGGTCAACCAAAGTTCATATGTTGACAAGCAATGTCCCCAGACGAAATTAGGGTATGACAAGGGATTCTCAAACCTCCCCTTCATGGGAACGAGGCGTTGTATCAATTATAGTCCCGTCCTTGCCATAAGACAACTTGGCTAGCCCGTGAGAGGAGCACCGTCAGAAGAAAGTATCACACCTTTCATCGCGCAGGGTTTCATCGACCCCAATGCAAGGATATTTCAAAAAGTGCAGAAAGCATGGAGTACGGTGCAAAGAAAAGATAAGGAGCTTAGGGGAAGTAGCAATGGGATCATCAGC
The DNA here is from genome assembly GCF_004193775.1 of Glycine soja. Taxonomy (NCBI): domain Eukaryota; kingdom Viridiplantae; phylum Streptophyta; class Magnoliopsida; order Fabales; family Fabaceae; genus Glycine; species Glycine soja. The sequence goes on along the minus strand of NC_041010.1, from coordinate 22,497,235 downwards.
GGCTATCACAAGTGGCTAAAGGCTCGGACGCAAGAGTTAGTTTGGCTCCCAAAGCTAAAGACCTCAAGTGATGAAGAGGTTGAAACTCCTAAAGAGAGTGAGGAGGTGCAAGCCTTAAAGGTGGAACTTGAAAGGGCATAAACGGTCAAGGAAAAGTTCAAGACGACAGTCATCAAGGTCCCTAAAGAGTGCGATGAACTGAGAGACGTCAATGTGGCCACAGCCAAAGCATTGGAAAGGGAAAAAAAGAGGGCCCAAAAGGATGATTGGGGCCAAAACAAGTTCCGAGGGGCTTTGTGGGGCAGCAACAACGAGCTTAAGCTTCGAAGGGCCGAGAGAGACCAGTCGAGAGTTGAAGGCATGATATTGGAAGACAAGTTGAAGGCTTGTCAAAGGTCAAAGAGGAGTTTGTTCGAACAATTGAGCATGACGGAAGAAAACATGTGGGCCATCATTGACCAACACAAAGAGAAGCTAAGTCTAGCTGCAACCCATGAGCAAAGGCTAGAAGATGAGTATGCAAAGGTATCATTCCTGCAAGCAGAAAAGGAAGCAAGAGAGAGTGATTGATTCATTACACAGAGAAGAAATGACGTGGATGGATAGGTTCACTTTTACCTTGAATGGGAGTCAAGAGCTTCCAATACTGCTAGCCAAAGCCAAGGCGATGGCGGACGTGTACTTGGCCCCCGAGGAAGTTCATGGGCTCCTCAATTATTGTCAGCACATGATCGATTTGATGGCCCACATAATTTGGAATCGCTAAGGCATTTGTATTTTCGCTTTAATTTTGACAAGATGAACATTTTTATTCCTTAATTAAAATGAGTTTGGTTCAATCCTATGTCTTTGCTCAAAATTCTGCACGAGTCCAATACTTCGAAAACTTATCTTTAGCATGCATTCATGTTTAGTTCTTTGTCGCATTACTCACTGCATTTTTGCTCTTTTAGTAGTAAACACCATAACTAAACAGACTTTAAGGCACCTCTATCGAACCAGTTTTAAAACTAGAGTCATGGGTGAAATAGAAGAGGTGCAAGAACAAATGAAGGTCGATATGGAGGCCTTGAAGGATCCAATGGCTTTTGTCATACCCTAATTTTGTCCGGGGACAATGGTTTGTCAACATGAGGATTTTTGCCAGCCAAGTTGAGCTGCTTAACATCAATCGCTGCATAATCATAGGGTTTCACGACGTTACGGAAAGGAATGAGCAAGATACTCAGATAGGGGCAATTTTTGTCAACATGGAGTTTTTTTTCAGCCGAGTTGAGCTTCTTAACAAAAAGCATTGCGCAATCTGTAGGGTTTCACGATGTTTCGAAAGGAAATGGGCAAGAAACTCAAGATAGGGGAAAATGTTCAATTTTTGGACATTCCTTAGCCCCTGGGCAAGAAACTCAAGATAGGTTCGCCTTTACTTTGAATGGGAATCAAGAGCTTCTGCGACTGCTAGCCAAGGCCTAAGTGATGGTAGATGTGTACTCGGCCCCCGAGGAATTTCACGGGCTCCTCGATTATTGCTAACATATGATTGATCTGATGGCCCACATAATTTGGAGCCGCTAAGGCAATTGTATCATCGCTTTGATTTTGACTAGATAAAATTGTGGTTCCCTAATAAAATGAGGTTTGGTTTAATCCTATGTGTTTGCTTAAAACTCTATGTGAATCCAATACTTCGACAACTTATCTTTAGCATGCATTCATGTTTAGTTCTTTATCGCATTACTCACCGCATTTTGTTCCTTTAAGAAGTAACACCATAACTAAACATGCTCCAAGGCACTCCTATCAAACCCGTTCTAAGTCTAGAGCCATGGGTGAAGTAGAGGAGGTGCACAAACAGATAAAGGCTGATATGTCGACCCTGAAAGATCAAATGGCTTCCATGACGGAAGCCATGCTAAGCATGAGAAGATTAATAGAAAGTAACATAGCTGCGGCAGCCGCCACTAACACCGCCACTAAGGCAGATCCCATCCTTCCGTTTGCAACGAATCCAGCACACCAACTCGCCCCAGACATAGTGGGACCAGGTGAAGAAGTATTAGGGAGTACCGGTGGCCCGCATTTGGGGTATAACAAAAATGCTTACCCCTACGGCTTACCCCCCAATTTCACACCACCCACCATGCACGAGAACATGGATCATGTCGTTCTCGTTACCTTCGAAGGTCAACTTCCTCATCCTATAGGGGGCGCCCGCGAAGAGCCTCGGGAGCATGCCCAAGTTGACGTTGACTTATACCCCCCGTTCATCGCCGAGGGACCGGCGTTCAATGCCATGCCTCAGCCTAATACTGCGGGAGCCTCTCAACCCCGCCCGATGCAACCACTACATTTCTTCGTGGGGGGGTCACCTTTAGCAATGAAGGGAAAAGAAAAGCTTGATCTCATCGAAGAGAGATTAAGAGTGGTCAAAGGGTTCGATGATTACCCTTTTGCTGATGTGACTGATTTGTGTTTGGTACCAGATGCGGTCATTTCTCCCAAATTCAAGGTACCGGATTTTGACAAGTACAAGGCGACCAATTGCCCCAAAAATCACTTAAAGATGTATTGTCGGAAGATGGGGTCGTACTCAAGGGACGAGAAGCTGCTCATGCACTTCTTCCAAGACAGCTTGGCCGAAGCAACAGTCATGTGGTACACCAACTTGGAAGCCTCTTGTGTCTGCTCGTGGAAAGATTTGATCACTGCCTTTATTAGGTAGTACCAATATAACACTGACATGGCTACCGACAGAACCCAGCTGCAGAACATGAGCAAGCGGGAGCATGAACCATTCATGGAATATGCCCAGAGGTGGAGGGAATTGGCGGCGCAAGTAGTGCCCCCTATGGTAGAAAGAGAAATGATCACAATGATAACAGACATACTTCCAGTGTTCTACTATGAGAAGTTGGTAGGCTACATGCCCTCTAGCTTTGCAGATCTAGTATTCACGGGCAAGAGGATCGAGGTAGGCCTAAAAAGGGGGAAGTTCAACTATGTTGCCCCTGCCAGAACATGCAGCAGAAGATCCAGTGCGACTGGGGTAAAAAGGAAAAAAGGGGATGCTCACGTTGTGACCTTGGCTCCTGCTTGGCCGAAACCCCAACAAACCCCTCATGATACTCATCAGTATACCCAACACCATCCGGGCTTTTCGGCCAACACCAGAAACTCCTCCAACTTGGAACCTATCCAGCAAAGGACATCTGCCCTGCCAAAAAGAGCCCTCGCTCAAACCCCGGCTCCTGTGTAGCCTCGTCCTACTGGCAATTCCAATCCCGGCATGAATTTCAATCCGGGGAGGAACCCTCCAGTGTAGAAGCTTCCGGAGTTTGCTTTGATTCCAATGTCATATAGGGACTTGTTACCATCCTTAATCGCCAACCAGTTGTCGATAGTGACCCCCGAAAGAATCTACCAGTCTCCTTTCCCGAGGTGGTACAACCCCAACGCGACCTGTGCGTATCACGGGGGTACTCTGGGGCATTCAATCGACTAGTGCTTCTCCCTCAAGCATAAATTCCAAAGCTTGATTGACGCGGGGTGGCTAACATTCCAAGAAGATGGCCCGAATGTGAAGACAAACCCGCTCGCCAATCATGGAGGGCCAACAGTAAATGCAATAGAGGAGTGTAGGTTGCAGCGGCCGAAGCAGATGAAGGACGTGGTGACCTCTAAGAGGTTTATTTTTGAAGCACTACAAGAGGCGGGCATGGTTTCCCTTGATGGGCATAAGGGGGATTCCTATTTGATGCATCTGGGCACATCACATGACATGGAAACGTGTTCAACAGCAGAGAAGCTGTTACAGCTAATGATGGACCAAGGCCGGCTTGAAATCAGTGATGAAAACAAGAGAGAGCAGCACGTGTACATGCAGTCGGCGGACAAAGAAAGCCCCAGTAAACCCAAGCCTTTGGTGATACACTTCACCAGAGATGCTGCTTCCCAAGAACCCCAAGGCCCTCGACCTTTTTTGGGTAGCAAACCCATTCCTTTCCCTTATAGAAGCAACAAGGCGGTCCCGTGGAGGTACACCCCTCAGAAGCTAAGCAAAAAGAAAGATGAGCCCATCAGTGGTGACTTACCCTATGCCAAAGTTACCAACATCACTAGTACAAGTGGTGTGACCCATAGCGGGCGCATCTTCACGGCACCTGATCCATTGGTGCGATCCAAGGACGCAAAGGGAAAAGCAAAGGTGGTCATAGAGGAAACCGACAAAGTAAGCCCCGCTCCGGATGAGGATGTCCCAGACGAGAGATTTGTTGAGAAAGAAGGAGACTTCGGTGGAAAGAAGGTATCCATGGAAGAAGCCAACGAGTTCCTCCGAATCATTCAACAGAGTGAGTTCAAAGTGATTGAACAACTCAACAAGACCCCAGCTAGGGTCTCCCTGTTGGAATTGCTTATGAGTTCTGAACCTCACCGGGCGCTTTTAGTTAAGGTTTTGAATTAAGCCCACATGGCCCAAGATATCTCTGTGGAAGGCTTCGAGGGCATCGTCGGAAATATTACTACTAATAACTACCTCACCTTTGCCGAGGAGGAGATCCCTGTCGAAGGGAAGGGACACAATAAGGCCCTACACATGTCCGTCAAGTGTATGGACCACATTGAGGCCAAGGTACTTCGACAATGGCTCATCACTCAACGTCATGCCCAAGAGTACCTTAGACAAACTACCATTCAACACATCCCACATGCGGTCGAGCTCGATGGTGGTATGGGCTTTTGATGACAGCCGTCGAGATGTTAGGACATGGGTATGAGCCCGAGATGGGCTTAGGATGGAACAACGATGGTGTGGCCAGCTTGGTGGAATTGAAGGAGAACCACGGGAGGTTTGGGCAAGGATATAGGCCCACACACGCTGATGTAAGAAGATGCGCCCTAGAGAGAAAGGGTTGGGGCGGGGGCCAACAGCAAAGGCCACAAGTGAAAGGGACCCCTCCGTGTCACATCAGCAAAAGCTTTGTAAGTGCGGGCTGGAGGTGTGAATGGCAAGTCGCCATGATCCATGATGAAGCCCCCCAAGAGCGTTCGAATTAGGTACAACCATGCCTTCCTGAGTTCGAATTGGGAAACTGGCAAGTTGTTGAGCAACCTGGAGTTTCCATGGCAAGCCTAATGTAATTGTTAGTTTTAACCCTATGGTTGGGCCTAGGCTTTAGGGTTTTCTCCCTATTAATGCATTTTGTCTTTTTTGCTATCAGATATATAAAATACAATCTTTTCTTCATTTATTCTTGCACCTTCACTTGTTCTCATTCATTTGCATGTTTATTTCTATTGCAGTTAAATGGTACAGATCCAACGATGAGTCCTATGAAGGTACTAATATCGAGGACCCTAACGTTGATTTTGAGTGAGTAGCGAATCGACCTGAGGATGAAGAAGATGAGGATGCGGGGATTCCCCCATAGCTAGAAAGGATGGTCGCTCAGGAAGAATGAGAAATGAAGCCACACCAAGAAGAGATGGAAATCGTAAACTTGGGTGTTGGCGAGGAAACGAAGGAGGTAAAGGTTGGTACAGGCATGACCACACCGATTCATGATGAATTGGTGGTTTTGCTACGAAAGTACCAAGACATCTTCACTTGGTCATACCAAGATATGGTCGGTTTGAACCCCGACATTTTACAGCATCGGTTACTGCTGAATCCCAGCTGTTCCCCGAAAAAACAAAAGCTAAGAAGGATGAAGCCCGAGATGTCCTTAAAGATCAAAGAAGACGTGAAAAAGCAGTTCGACGCTGGATTTTTGGCGGTGGCTCGATACCCCGAATGGGTGGCCAACATTGTGCCAGTCCCTAAGAAGGATGGGAAAGTATGGATGTGTGTGGACTATTGGGACCTAAACCAAGTAAGTTCAAAGGATAACTTTCCCTTACCACACATCGATGTCCTGGTGGATAACACAGCCAATTTTGCTTTGTTTTCCTTCATGGACGGGTTCTCGGGTTACAATCAAATAAAGATGGCACCGAAGGACATGGAGAAGACTACGTTCATCACCTTGTGGGGAACATTCTGTTATAAGGTGATTTCCTTTGGGCTCAAAAACGCTGGGGCAACCTATCAGCAGGCTATGGTGGCATTGTTCCACAATATGATGCATAAAAAGATTCAAGTCTACGTGGATGACATGATTGCCAAGTCCAGAACTGAGAAGGAACATCTTGTCAACCTGTCAGTATCAGTTAAGATTGAATCCCTCCAAGTGTACCTTCGGTGTCAAGTCGGGAAAATTACTTGGTTTCGTAGTAAGTCAGAAAGGGATAGAGGTGGATCCCAAGAAAGTGAAAGCCATCCTTGAAATGCCTGAACTACGCATTGAAAAGCAAGTCCGAGGTTTCTTGGGGCGCTTGAATTATATAACAAGGTTCATATCGTAGCTCACTGCTACCTGTGAGCCTCTCTTTAAACTTTTGCGCAAGAATCAGTCCGTCTGATGGAACGACGACTGTCATGTGGCATTCAGAAGGATCAAGTAGTGCCTTATGAATCCTCCTATGCTTATGCCACCGGTGCCCAGGAGGCCTCTTATCCTATACATGACAGTGTTGAATGAGTCGATGGGGTGTATGCTAGGACAGCATGACAATTTCGGAAATAGGGAACAGGCTATCTACTACTTGAGCAAGAAGTACACTGCCTATGAGATGAATTACTCTCTGCTTGAAAGGACGTGTTGTGCCTTGGTATGGGTGGCCCATCATCTAAGGCAGTACATGCTAAGCCACACCACTTGGTTGGTATCCAAGATGGACCTAGTAAAGTACATTTTTGAGAAACCTGCTCTCACCGGACGGATCGCTCGATGGCAGGTTCTGTTGTCTGAGTTCGACATTGTTTATGTCACTCAAAAGGCAATAAAAGGAAGCACTTTGACAGACTATATAGCTCAGTAGCCCCTCAATGACTACCAGCCCATGCATCCAGAGTTTCTGGATGAAGACATCATGGCTTTATTCGAGGAAAAGGTTGAGGATGAGAATAGGGATAAGTGGATCGTGTGGTTCGATGGCACGTCCACCGCCCTAGGCCATGGGGTTGGGGCAGCTTTGGTCTCTCCCGACAATTAGTGCATTCCCTTCATGGCAAAGTTGGGCTTCGATTGCATGAACAATATGGCTGAATACGAGGCATGCACCCTTAGGATCCAAGCGGCAATTGACTTTAACATCAAATTGCTCAAAGTGTACGGGGACTCAGCATTGGTGATTCACCAGCTGAGGAAAGAATGGGAGACTAAGGATCATAAGTTGATACCTTACCAGGCCTACATTAAGAAGCTGACAGAGTTCTTCGATGACATATCCTTCCACCACATTCCTAGGGAAGAAAATCAAATGGCCGATGCGCTTGCCACCCTGGCCTCCAAGTTTTAGTTGACTCCGCACGGAGACTTGTCGTACATCGAGTTCAGATGTCGCGGCTTGCCCGTGCATTGTTGCTTGATGGAAGAGGAGCAATATGGTAGGTCCTGGTACTTTGATATCAAGCGTTATGTCGAAGACAAGGAGTACCCAAAGGAGGCTTCCGACAACGACAAGAGGATGTTGTAGAGGTTAGCAGTCGGTTTCTTCCTGAGTGGGGGTGTCCTGTATAAGCAAAACCATGACATGGTTTTGCTCTGATGTGTGGATGCCAAGGAGGCCGAGCAAATGCTCATAGAGGTGCATGAGGGATCCTTTGGAACACATGCCAATGGGTATGCCATGGCCCGTAAGATTTTGAGGACGGGGTATTACTATCTCACTATGGAAAATGATTGTTGCATCCATGTGAGAAAATGCCACAAGTGCCATACATTCACGAACAATGTCAATGCTCCGCCAATGCCTTTGAACGTATTGGCAACACTTTGGCCCTTCTCTATGTAGGGAATAGATGTGATCGGAGCCATTGAACCCAAGGTGTCAAACGAACATCACTTCATCTTGGTCGCCATTGACTACTTCACCAAATGGGTTGAAGCAGCCTCGTATGCCAGCATGACGAGGAGCGTGGTGGTTAGATTCATTAAGAAGGAAATAATCTACCGGTATGGGTTGCCCAGGAAAATTATCACGGATAATGGCACCAACCTGAACAATAAGATGATGAAGGAAATGTGTAAGGATTTTAAGATCCAACACCACAATTCCACGCCTTATAGCCCAAGATGAATGGGGCAGTTGAGGCGGCAAACAAGAAGATCATTCAGAAGATGACGGTGTCATACAAGGATTGGCACGAGATGCCTAATTAATTGACAATTAAGACCAATCAGTAATTAAAATGGTGCAAAAAGGGTTTAGAAAATAGAAGAAAATGATGGCACATCAGAGTTCCATGTTGTTTGTTCCACCATGAAGCCCCCTGATGTCCAAGAAGATCATATCTTTCTAAAGGCTTTTTCCTCATTCTCTGGAGGGAGTGGCAAAAGATTGGTTGTACTACCTTGCTCCCAGGTCTATTTTCAGCTGGGATGACCTTAAGAGGGTGTTCTTGGAGGAATTCTTCCCTGCATCTAGGACCATTGCCATCAGAAAAGACATTTCAGGCATCAGGCAACTTAGTGGAGAAAGATTGCATGAGTATTGGGAAAGATTCAAGAAATTGTGTGCATGCTGCCCTCACCACTAGATTTCTGAGCAACTCCTTCTTCAATATTTCTATGAGGGACTTAGCAGCATGGAGAGGAGTATAATTGATGCTGCCAGTGGTGGAGCTCTTGGTGATATGACCCCTGCTGAGGCTAGGAATTTGATTGAGAAGATGGCTTCCAACTCCCAACAATTCAGTGTAAGAAATGATGCTATTGTCCTTAGAGGAGTCCATGAGGTGGCCACAAATTCATCTTCACCTACTGAAAATAAAAAGCTTGAAGGAAAACTTGATGCCTTGGTCAACCTAGTAACCCAACTTGCCATGTATCAGAAATCTACACCTATTGCAAGAGTCTGTTGTCTATGTTCTTCTGCAGATCACCATACAGACCTTTGCCCTTCTGTGCAGCAACCTGGAGCAATTGAACAGCCTGAAGCTTATGCTACAAACATCTACAATAGACCTCCTCAACCTCAGCAGTGAAATCAACCACACCAGAACAATTATGACCTCTCCAGCAACAGGTACAATCCCGGGTGGAGGAATCATCCCAACCTTAGATGGTCGAATCCTTCACAACAACAACAACAACAATAACAGCCTTATTTTCAGAATGTTGCTGGCCCAAGCAGACCATACGTTCCTCCACCAATCCCGCAGCAACAACAACAATAGCAACAACCCCAGAAAAAACAAACAGTTGAGGCTCCTCCGCAACCTTCCCATGAAGAACTTGTGAGGCAAATGACTATGCAAAACATGCAGTTTCAACAAGAGACCAGAGCCTCGATTCAGAGCTTAACTAATTAGATGGGACAACTGGCTACACAGTTAAATCAACAACAGTCCCAGAATTCTGACAGATTACCTTCTCAATCTGTCCAGAATCCCAAAAATATGAGTGCCATTACATTGAGGTCGGGAAAGCAGTGTCAAGGACCTCAACCAGTAGCATCTTCCTCATCTGCAAATGAACCTGCCCAACCTCACTCTACTCCAGAAAAAGACGATGACAAAAATTTAAAGAGTAAGTTACCTAACAATTTATATGCAGATGAATCTTCCACTGGTAATTCTGATTTACAGAAGCAACATATCCCTCTTCCATTCCCTCCAAGAGCAATTTCCAAGAAAAAAAAAGGAAGAGGCAGAGAAGGAGATATTGGAAACATTTAGAAAAGTAGAGGTAAACATACCTCTGCTGGATGCAATAAAGAAAATTCCAAGATATGCAAAATTCTTGAAGGAGCTGTGCACTAATAAGCGGAAGCTTAAAGGAAGTGAAAGAATTAGCATGGGCAGAAATGTCTCCGCATTGATTGGTAAATCTGTTCCCCAAATCCCTAAAAAATGTAAAGATCCAGGTACATTCAACATACCTTGTATTATAGGGAACAATAAGTTTGACAATGCCATGCTAGATTTAGGAGTTTCTGTTAGTGTTATGCCTCTGTCTATTTTTAATTCTCTATCTCTTGGTCCTTTACAGTCAACTGATGTGGTAATTCATTTAGCTAATAGAAGTGTTGCCTATCCTGCTGGTTTCATAGAGGATGTCTTAGTTAGAGTTGGTGAACTGATTTTCCCTGTTGATTTTTATATTTTGAATATGGAGGAGGGATTTTCTCAAGGATCAGTTCCCATCATTCTAGGCAGACCTTCTATGAAAAATGCTAGAACTAAGATAGATGTTTATGCAGGCACACTATCTATGGAGTTTGGTGATATAACTGTTCATTTTAATATTCTTGATGCTATGAAACACCCATCTGAAGATCTTTCTGTATTTCGTGCTGAAATAATTGACCATATTGTTGATGAATACATGATCGATCTTCATTCTGATTTGCATGCCTGTCACTCTTCATGCATTGAATCTGAATTTGTACTTGATCATATGTCTGAATTTGATGCTGAGAGTGAATCTGAAATTGATATTGATTACATGTCTGGTGATGTTTTACCTCTTGAGATTGATTTTCTAGAGTCAGATAGAACTAACCATGTTTCAGGAAGTACACATACCTCTGACTTTCTTTATGAGGTACAGGCTGAGAAAACATCTCTTTCTACCATTATCCAGCCGCCCACACCAGAATTGAAGCCTCTGCCATCAAATTTAATATATGCTTGCTTGGATGATAGCAAAAGTTTTCCAGTAATTATATCTGCCTCCCTTGCTGATGAGCAAGAGGAGAAGCTGTTATCAGTTCTCAAGAAGCATAAGAAGGCTATAGGCTGGACCCTGGCGGCTATTCCTGGTATTATCCCATCCACATGTATGCATCGGATAAATTTAGAGGATGGGGCTAAACAAGTAAGACAACCACAGAGAAGACTCAACTCGGTGATTCTTGATGTAGTGGAGAAGGAGGTAACCAAGCTTTTGCAAGCTGGAATCATTTATCCTATCTCCGTCAGCCAATAGGTGAGTCCCGTCCAAGTAGTCCCAAAGAAAACTGGCCTCACCGTGATAAAAAATGAGAAGGAGGAGCTGATTCCTACTCGGGTGCAGAATAGTTGGAGAGTCTGCATCGACTATAGGAGGCTGAACCAGGTTACCAAAAAGGACCATTTTCCCCTACCATTCATTGATCAAATGCTTGAATGCCTAGTAGGTAAATCTCACTACTGTTTCCTTGATGGTTCTTCTAGTTATATGAAAATCACTATTGCTCCTAAGGATCAGGAAAAGACCATATTCACTTGCCCCTTCAGCACTTTTGCCTATAGGAGGATGCCTTTCGGCCTGTGCAATGCCCCTGGTACCTTCCAGCGATGCATGATCAGTATTTTCAGTGATTTTTTAGAAAATTGCATAGAGATGTTTATGGATGATTTCACTGTATATGGATCCTCTTTTGATGTTTGTTTGGATAGTCTGGAAAAGGTGTTGAATAGATGCATTGAAACTAACCTTGTTTTAAATTTTGAAAGATGTCATTTTATGGTTGAATAAGGTATAGTTTTAGGCCACATTATTTCCAATAAGGGCATTGAAGTAGATCCTGCAAAAAATTTTGTTATTTCACAATTGCCTTACCCCTCTTGCGTGCGAGAGGTGCGATCTTTTCTTGGTCATGCAGGATTCTACAGGCGCTTTATAAGAGATTTTAGCAAAGTAGCCCTTCCACTATCCAACTTGTTGCAAATGGAGGTGGAGTTTGACTTTAATGATAAATGCAAAGAGGCTTTTGATTGCCTCCAAAGAGCAATGACTACCACCCCCATCATCCAAGCACCCGACTGGACAGCCCCTTTTGAGCTTATGTGTGATGCATCAAATTATGCATTGGGGGCTGTCCTTGCTCAGAAAATTGATAAATTGCCTAGGGTGATATATTATGCTTCTAGGACTTTAGATGCTGCCCCAGCGAATTATACTACTACTGAGAACAAGCTACTAGCCAAAGTTTTTGCTCTTGAAAATTTTCGTTCTTATTTGCTTGGTACTCGCATTATTGTTTATACTGACCATGCAGCTCTAAAGTACTTGTTGAATAAGGCTGATTCAAAGCCTTGATTGATCCGATGTATACTCTGGCTCCAAGAGTTTGACTTGGAGATCCATGATAGAAGCAGAGCACAAAATTTAGTTGCTGATCATTTGATTCGGATCGAACGTGTGTCTGATGAGGATTCACCCATTCGGGATGATTTTCGGGATGATCATTTGTATATATTGTATAGTATTTCTGATTCTCTTTCTATTCCCTAGTTTGCTAACATTGTCAATTATTTAGTTGCTTCTATTTTTCCTCCCTTAGCATCTAAGGCTCAAAAAGATAAAATTAAAAGTGATGCTAAGCATTTTAAAGATGCGTGGAAGATTTGTAGCACTTGTGAGCAATGTCAGAGAGTAGGAAGTGCACTTACATGGCGACAACAAATGCTTCAGCAACCTATGCTATTCTGTGAGGTGTTTGATGTCTGGGGCATAGATTTCATGGGCCCTTTTCCTGTCTCTTTTGATTATGTTTACATTCTCCTTGCAGTTGATTATGTTTCAAAATGGGTGGAAGCCAAGCCCACTAGAACTAATGATGCTAATGTTGTTGCAGATTTTGTCAGATCTAATTTGTTTTTCAGGTTTGGAGTACCTAAAACAATTTTTAGTGATCAAGGAACCCATTTTTGCAACAAATCAATGCATGCCTTGCTTAAAAAGTACGGGGTTGTACACAGGGTATCCACACCATACCACCCCCAAACCAATGGACAGGCAGGAATTTCTAACAGGGAGATCAAGAGAATTTTAGAGAAGACTGTGCAGCCAAGCAGGAAAGATTGGAGTACCAGACTTGATGATGCTCTTTGGGCACATAGGATTGCCTACAAAGCACCCATAGGAATGTCTCCTTATCAGGTTGTCTTTGGAAAGGCATGTCATCTTCCAGTGGAGATTGAGAACAAAGCATACTAGGCAGTGAAGACCTGCAACTTCTCTATGGATCAAGCTGGTGAGGAAAGAAAGTTGCAACTGAGTGAGTTAGATGAGATTCGCCTTGAAGCGTATGAGAATGCCAAGTTCTACAAAGAAAAGACCAAGAAGTTCCATGATAGCATGATAATTAAGAAGGACTTCATGGTTGGGAAAAAAGTGTTATTGTATAATTCTAGGCTTGGACTCATGAGTGGTAAGTTGAGGTCTAAGTGGATTGGTCCTTTTGTTGTTACTAATGTTTTTCCTTATGGTACAGTTGAGATCAAAAGCGACTCCACAAACAAGAGCTTCAAGGTCAATGGACACCGACTTAAGCCATTCCTCACAAACCCTTCTTTAGTGGACGTAGTGGTGGAAGAGACTTCCTTACTCCACCCTACTCTTCCTCCACCATGACTTATGGAGTTTTTCTTTTCCTATCTCCTTCTTTACTTTTATTACATTTGTCCGATTCTATTTGATGGTTTAATTGCTTTTAATCTTTTACTTGTGCTACATTGAGGACAATGTGTTGTTTAAGTATGGGGGGAGTGTTCTTTCGTTTTGCTAGTTTTGTTAATTTTGTTAGTTGTGTTAAATTTTTTAATTTTGTTAGTTTTGTTGGGTTTCTAGTTTAATATTTTAGGCCGATTCTGTTTGCATGTACAAATTTGCATATTTTTCTTTGAATTATAGGATATGTTCAAGTAATGGGTAATTGTTTTGAAAATAAAAGTCGCTTGACATTTTGTGATTTGAAGTCCTTGTTTTTCCTCTACATGTCATGATAGTTTTGAAAGCTCAATTTGGAAGTGATAAGTTTACCTTTGTGAGAATTTGAGCCATCATCATAATCATTTGGTGTGTTTTGCCCCATTGATTGTTTGCACAATAGCCTTGGCTTGATTCTTGTTGATGCTTCCTAATTCACATGCATGTTTGGAAATGATTTAGGCAATTTTATTCTTATAAGCCTCTAGCCAAATGGACTTTCCTTGAATTAATCCCTTTGATAGCCCTTTGAGCCTATGTTTCCCTTTCTTTGTTTTGAAGCTCATTACAAGCCTTAAGTGAAAAACCATGATCTCACCTTAACCTTAAGGAATTTTGGAGCTTTGGAATTGTTTTGGGAATAAGTGTGGGGGGTTTTGTTGGATAACATATTTCGTTGGCTATGCTTCATGATGTATTTTGGGCCATACTTGATGTACATTGTATACTGGTTAAATGTTGGACATGCTGAATGATATGCTATTTCTCGAATGCTACAGTGCAAAAAAAAAAATTAGTTGAATCAATTCGAAAAAAAGAAAAAGAAAAGAAATAAAGTTGAGTGAATAAGATCTTAAATGGAAAAAAGAATGATGAGACTCTTGGCTCTACTCTTTGCATTTAAATTTTATCTTTAGGTTTTCTTATTTTTTTTCTTAATATGCACTTATTCCCCATTGCTCCTCTATTCCTTTAGGATTTAGCTACTTATTCCATATTTTTCCCAACCTTGTCCTTGGCCCCATTACAACCTTAAAAGACCTTTTGATCCTCATGTGCTTGTGTTTATGGGTTGATTGTCAATTTTAGCATCTTGCCAAGTTTATGGTTTTCATTGGTGCTTTGAGGGTAAATAATAGCCTAGACACTTGAGAGATAGAGTGTATATCTTGTGAGGCTTTATCACTTTTCATTCTTCATCTGACTAACTAATTTGCCATGATTGGGTTGCTTGGATGATTTTCACGAATGTCTTGACTCTTTGGATCTCTTCATGTTATATGTTACCCATTTTTTATTCATTCCTTGAGATTCATTGAGAAATATGTAACTATTGTTGTGTCTGTTTGTTTCTCTTTAATGTCTCTGAATTTGTCCCTTGCTTTGTTTTTTTTTTTTTTTTTTTTGCCCAGGAGTGCAAAAGGCTAAGTGTGAGGGGATTTGATGTGTCATCATTTTTCATATTTCTTAACCCTTTTTGTCTCTATTTTAATTACTGATTGTTGGATCAAGTGGCCTTAGAATAATTAAGAAGGGGGGGTTGAATTAATTATTGATAAACCATTACTAATTAAAAATTTACTCTTCTAAGACTTTTACTATGTTGTTAATAAAATAAAGAATAGAAAAGAAACTTAACCAAAAGTAAAAGCGGAAATTAAAGTGCACAGCAAAAATTAAAAGAGTAGGGAAGAAGGAGACAAACACACAAAAGTTTTATACTGGTTCGGCAACAACCCATGCCTACATCCAGTCGCCAAGCGACCTGCGATCCTTGAGATTTCTTTTCAACCTTGTAAAAATCCTTTTACAAGCAAAGATCCACAAGGGATGTACCCTCCCTTGTTCTCTTTGAACAACCAAGTGGATGTACCCTCCACTAGAACTGATCCACAAGAGATTTACCCTCTCTTGTTCTCAGTCAACAAACCAAGTAGATGTACCCTCTACTTGTACCACAAAGGATGTACCCTCCAATGTGTTAAGACAAAGTTCTCAAGCGGTTAGTCCTTTGAAATATTTTGTTTATGGGAAAGGGAAGAATCAAAAGAATTCTTAGACTGTGTCTTATTGAATTCTTTGACAAGGGAAAAGGGAGACACAAAAGAATTCAGGTGATTAGTCCTTCGTTCTTTTGGAAAAGGGAGAAGAGAGACACAAAAAGAATTCAGGCGGTTAGTCCATGGCAAATTCTTTTTGGAAAAGGGAGAAGGGAATGAAAAAGATGAATAGCACAAGTTTTGTTTTCAAGGTTTGGAAAACCAGAAAACTTTAGAAAGCTTTTGGCAAAGGAAGAAGAAGAAGGAATTCAAAGAGATTCAGAAATCAATTGGCAAAAGTTTGTTGTCTAAAGAATGAATGAATAAAATGCAAATCAAAGCCTTCCGTTTATAGACTCTTCAAGTCTAGTCAAGAGACCATTAGAAGAGTTATAACCTTTAGAAAAATTTAAAAACCATTTGGAAAAGTTATAACTTTTAGAAAAACTTGAAAACTATTGGAAGAGTTACATCTTTTGATTTTGTTCAGAAACTATCACTGGTAATCGATTACACAAAGCTTTTTTGTGAAAGGATGCGACTCTTCATATTAAATTTGAATTTCAACGTTCAAACATACTGGTAATCGATTACCAAATACTTGTAATCGATTACAGCATTTTGAAATTAATTGGAACGTTGTAAATTCAGTATGAAAGTTTTTTGAAAACCATTTTGCTACTGGTAATCAATTACAATAATCTGGTAATCGATTACCAGAGAGTAAAAACTCTTTGGTAAAAGGTTTTGAGAAAAATTCATGTGCTATTCAGTTTTTTAAAAAAACTTTTTAATAATTATCTTGATTAAGTCTTCTCTTGATTCCTGAATCTTGAGTCTTGAATCTTGATCTTGATTCTTGGAACTTGATTCTTGATTCTTGAGTTCAACTTTCCTCTTGATCCTTGAAGTGTACTTGATTCAATCTTGAACTCATTCTTTGATTCTTGAGATCATCATCTTTGTTATTATGAAGTGTTCTTGACTTTTGAGCTTTTTGTCATCTTCTTTGTTATCATCAAAACTCTTTGAATCAATCTTGATTCATCATGAAGCTTGCTTCTACAATCTCCCCTTTTTTGATGATGACAACTTCTGAAATCAAGAAACACACACACACATTTTTTCCTAGTCGATCACTGACGTAAATTTCCATTCTCCCCCTTTGTTTTTGAATTTATGCTTCACTTAACATTAAGTTAATTACTCATGTGAGTTCTTGATTTAATCCCTATTTCTCTCCCCCTTTGGGATCAACAAAAAGCCAAAGTGCGTAACAAGTATGAAACATACAAATACAACTAATCATTCACACAACAATCATGGAAAAATATAAACTAATCATGAAGCAAGAAACATGACCAAATCAAATATATAGAAAAATCACATAGTCACATAACATAATTCATAATTGTTCAAACACACCATGCAAATAAAGAAATACTAAATTGTTCAAATGTCATAATAATATAGCCAAATACACGGCTGGAAATCAAAGTACTAGTAATATTAAAATAAGAGAAAAACTAAAATGATGGTGGCGGCGATGGTGGTAGATCAAAGCTTGAACGAATATAAGAGACATCTTCTTCGACCTTGGTGATTCTTGACTCCATTTCATTGAAGCGCATGTCCACTTGTAACTCCAAAGTATCAAACCTTTCACCAACAAAGGTTTGAAGACCATCGAACCTGTCCAAAATCTTTGAAATAAGAGATGAATCTTCTCCATCATGTCCTTCTTCACCAACATGTCGAGCACCCTTTTTCACCCAAGAGCCATCATGCTCTTTTTGATAACCAAAGGATGCAATGACTGAAGCGCCTATTAGAAAGGACCCCTTCATTGGAACATAGGGTTCAGAATCAAGAGGGATGTTAAAGTGTTGAAGGAAGAGGGTGACTAAGTGTGGATATTCATCCATTCCCAGGGCAGATGTTATTATGTTTTTGGCTTTTAGATTGTATTGAACTCGTCTTCTATCCTCTTCAGACCATCTATCTCTAGGTTTTTCTATTGTTATGCTTTCACTTGATGTGCTACCATCTGTTGTAATTCTTTCTACTGTGGTGGGTATATATGGCCCTATTTCTATGGCTTCCCAAATACTTAAGTCTATTGCCTCAATAAAAGTTTGCATTCGGGTTTTCCAGTAGTGGTAACCCTCTCCATTAAAGATTGGAGGTCTATTGATAGAATTTCCTTCTGGAAATAAGGAATTTGCTGAGGCCATTTTTCTTGAAGCTTCTAAACTTTATACAAGAATGAAGCTCTGATACCACTTGTTAGACAAGTGGCCTCAGATATCTTAAGAAGGGGGGGGGGGTTGAGTTAAGATATTACAAACTATTTCCCCAATTAAAATTCTATCAAGTTATAAATTCCCTTAATAATGAACTTCTTAAATATTGATTCAGATATAACAATTTGAATATGAATATAAAACAACAATAAATAACGGAGTTTAAGGGAAGAGAAAGTGCAAACTCAGATTTATACTGGTTCGGCCACACCCTTGTGCCTACGTCCAGTCCCCTAGCAACCCGCTTGAGAGTTCCACTATCTTGTAAATTCCTTTTACAAGTTCTAAACACACAAGGAAAATCCTTCCTTTGTGTTTAGAATTCTTTTACAACAAGAGACCCTCGGTCTCTTAATCCCTTAGTGAATTAGAAAGAGAAGAAGAATGAATCTCTCTTGAAGAGATAGATTTTACAATCTGAGCACTCAAATGATTCCTTAATGAATTGCAATTGAATTGGCCAAGGAATTCTTAAGAGGATAAAACGATTTTGCTTTTTGAGAGAATAAACACTTGTTGTTCAGAAAAACTCTTAGCAAATTCGTGTCTCAAGTCACATATATATAGGCCTTTGATGACCATTCAAGAACCAAATGAAAAGATGTGACTGTTGAGAATATTTTCTGAAAATCTCCTCTGGTAATCGATTACAGTATGTGTGTAATCGATTACAAGCTTTAAAATTTGAATTAAAATTATCAATAACTTCTGGTAATCGATTACCATATATGTGTAATCGATTACACAGTGCAAATTTTGAATTCAAATTTTAATAGCTGTTGTAAATCATTTTTGGCCACTGGTAATCGATTACATCCTATGGTAATCGATTACCAGAGAGTAAATCTCTTGAAAAAGAATTTTTAACTTAAATTTCTTGGCCAAACCTTTTGCTACTTCAATTAGGAATTCCCTTCTTATTTAATATACCCTTCCTAAGACTCTAGAGACTGTCTTGATCATCCATCTTGAATATCTTTGTCTTGAATAAAGCTTTGAGAAACATGTGATCCTTTGGCATCATCAAAACATTCAGCTTGATCCTTTGTCTACACTAACAAGATGTGCCCAATCAATTTGTAGGCCTTTATGAAAAGCCCACATAACAATAAGATCTTCTTCAGAAACCTGTGCAAGGTTTGAAGATCTTGGCAGCATGATGCGAACAATTAGATAATGAAGGATACGACTTTCAAAAGCCAATGAACCGGCAAGAAGCCTTCCGGTCATATCCGCTTGGTTGGTGCAAACCAACCGGCAGGAATCATGCACAGAAAAATCAAACTTCCAATCATTAATCAGTGTACCTTCAAATGGTACACCTTCACTTGGCAATTGGGTTAAATCATAGAATAGGGATTGGTCAATGACCATCTTAATCCCATAAACTTCAGAAATTAAAGTGCCTTCTTGGATTTCTAGGTTTGAATAGAAGGCTTTCACTAAATCAGAATAAACAGACAATTTTAACGACATGAAATGAATAAGATTGGAGTTTTCAAATGCTTGAATGCATTCAAAACTCTTATTTGAAAAGAAATCCATATCAATGAATTTTGGATCAATAATGAAACGAGATGAAAAGAGATTTGTGTACCGTATCCGCTGTTCCTCAGATGAAAACAATGATCCAGAGGGAATAGATGAAGGAATCAGCGTTTCCTGTGACTCGGAATGCCATTGACTCCGACTCGAAGTGCCCTTTCGCTTCTTTGATGGTTCTGCCATTTGAAGAGATTATTCGAAATTTTAATTGGTTCAAATGAAAGAGAATGAAAAAAGATGAAGTTTGGGCTTTGTGGGGAGTGATTTGGACAAGAAATGAGTGAGATATGGCTGAAGAAAGATTTGGGGACGAGGGTTTTCGAGAGAGAGGAGAATTGCAGATTTCAGAATTTGAAATTTGAATATATAGGTGCAAGGACGCGTGGTAATCAATTACCAGAGAGCAACATAGCCAGAAATAACTGCCTGTAATCGATTACACTAATATGGTAATCGATTACCAGAGGTTATTTTAGCCAGAAAATAAAAGCTGATTGATTTTTTAGAGGAGAAGGAATTTGAAATGAGTATCAAAATACTTTATAAAAAAATATTAAAAATACTTTATGAATGAATCTTAATCAAGTAATTCACAAAGTATATCATGTAAAACATTAAAACATGTAGATATTTAATTATATCAAAGCAATCAAACACAAGTATTGAAGAATAATGATTATAAATATTATTAAAATATTTGAATGAAGATTTCATGCAAAGAAGATAAACTCAATCAAGAACACATACTCATAATTTCAAACAATCAAAACAACCAAATAATGAAAAATTGTTAGTTATCATAATCAAATAAATTGAAGGAAAAATTTCAATTAAAAATATTTTAACAAGAGAATGGTTTTGATATTACCTTTTTCATGATTAAGATGTCTAGATCTTCAAAGATGAAAGTCATACTTTTGCTCTTTTTTCAACCTTCTTGAGAGATGTTTTCATCACTCTCATAATCCTTGGTTAGAAGATTGATCTCCTTTTCTGAACCATCGGATGAATCATTGTCGTCCCATGCAATGTAGGCCTTCTTGGTTCTTCTTTCATCATACCTTTTCTTATCACTTTTCTCAGGTCATTCTTCATTTGAAGGAAAATTTGCTTTGATGTGACCAAGTTGGTTGCATTTGTAACATCTAAGAACTTGAGATTCTTCTTGTGATTTTCTTCCATTGTTGAAATTCTGACGCCTCTCGATTCTTCTTTTCTTGACAAATTTCTGAAACTTCTTCACAAAGAGTGAGAAGTCTTCTTCATCATCTGAATCTTCTTCTTCATTTGCTTCTTGCATTGATGATGAGGCTTTAAGGGCAATACTTCTCTTCTTTTTTTCGGTTTCTTCATTTTGATTAAGACATTGGAGTTCCATTTCATGTTCCTGCAATTTTCCACATAAAGTAGCAAGAGACATAGAAGAGAGATCTTTACTTTCAGAAATAGCAGTTACCTTGGGCTGCCGTTCCCTACTTTAATCAAATCTTCATTAGGATGTACCCTCTACTTGTACCACAAAGGATGTACCCTCCAATGTGTTAAGACAAAGTTCTCAGGCGGTTAGTCCTTCGAAACTTTGTGAAGGGGGAAACAAAAGCATTCTCAAGCGGTTAGTCATTTGAAATCTTTTGTTTATGGGAAAGGAGAGAATCAAAAGAATTCTCAGACTGTGTCTTATTGAATTCTTTGACAAAGGAGAAAGGAGACACAAAAGAATTCAGGCGGTTAGTCCTTCGTTCTTTTGGAAAAGGGAGAAGAGAGACACAAAAAGAATTCAGGCGGTTAGTCCTTGGCAAATTCTTTTTGGCAAAGGGAGAAGGGAATGAAATAGATGAATAGCACAAGTTTTGTTTTCAAGGTTTGGAAAACCAGAAAACTTTAGAAAGCTTTTGGCAAAGGAAGAAGAAGAAGGAATTCAAAGAGATTAAAAAATCAATTGGCAAAAGTTTGTTGTCTAAAGAATGAATGAATAAAATGCAAATCAAAGCCTTGCTTTTATAGACTCTTCAAGTCTAGTCAAGAGACCATTAGAAGAGTTATAACCATTAGAAAAACTTAAAAACCATTTGGAAAAGTTATAACTTTTAGAAAAACTTGAAAACTATTGGAAGAGTTACATCTTTTGATTTTGTTTAGAAACTATCACTGGTAATCGATTACACAAAGCTTTTTTGTGAAAGGATGTGACTCTTCATATTAAATTTGAATTTCAACGTTCAAACATACTGGTAATCGATTACCAAATACTTGTAATCGATTACAACATTTTGGAATTAATTGGAACGTTGTAAATTCAGTTTGAAAGTCTTTTGAAAACCATTTTGCTACTGGTAATCGATTACAATAATCTGGTAATCGATTACCAGAGAGTAAAAACTCTTTGGTAAAAGGTTTTGAGAAAAATTCATGTGCTATTCAGTTTTTTTAAAAAAAACTTTTTAATACTTATCTTGATTGAGTCTTCTCTTGATTCTTAAATCTTGATCTTGATTCTTGGAACTTGATTCTTGATTCTTGAATTCAACCTTCCTCTTGATCCTTGAAGTGTACTTGATTCAATCTTGAACTCATTCTTTGATTCTTGAGATCATCATCTTTGTTATCATGAAGTGTTCTTGACTTTTGAGCTTTTTGTCATCTTCTTTGTTATCATCCAAACTCTTTGAATCAATCTTGATTCATCATGAATCTTACTTCTACACTGATTAGCATTAGTTGTCAAATTAATTATGCAATTTTATGATTTGGGCCTACTGGATTAATTTTGTGTTTTTAATTTAATTTCAGGAGAATTATAAGCAATTGGGCTTGAATCCAGAATTGGGCTTGGACTTGAAGAGAGCAAACTATTTGATTCTACCAAATTTTATCTTATCTAGATTTTATCTTATCTAGATATTATTTAGATTTGATCTCATCTAGATATTATTTCATCTAGATCTTATCTTATCTTATCTTATGTAGATTTTATTTTATTTATGGGCTGGGATTTAAAACAGATTTGTAAGCTTTGGGGCGGAAAACTATATAACAGCACCAAGGTTCTAGTTTAGGCTCTCTCTTCTCTTCTCTCTCTCTCTCTCTTTCGTTTTTAGTTTTTTTTTCGTCTTGGAGAATAATTCAAGTTTTCTTCGTTTCTACTACAATTTCGTTTTCTATTGATTAATGGAAGGCTAAGTCTCCAGTGTTGTTTTCTCTTGAGGATCAAGCACAACTCTCTTTGAGGTTCTATTATTACTATTAAATTCTGATCAGTTTTTCCTCTTCACCAATTACTCTGTATTTGTTTCTATTAATTCATGCATGCTTAGTGCTTGATTAATTTTCTCTATGCTTAATTTACGTTCATGCTTAATGATCGTTATGATTAATTGGTGTATGTGTTGCTTAATCACATAATGAATGCCTTATGTTAAATTTCGCTTAGTAATTTAATTTAGGGTTGGATTAAGTTGTTGAACTGATAAAGGATAAACTCTTGTAACCTAGGATAAGAGACTTGCTTATTCACATCCTTTGTGGTACAAGTAGAGGGTACATCTACTTGGGTTTGACTGAGAACAAGAGAGGGTACATCTCTTGTGGATCAGTTCTAGTGGAGGGTACATCCACTAGGGTTTCAAAGAGAACAAGGGAAGGTACATCCCTTATGGATCTTTGCTTGTAAAAGGATTTTTACAAGGTTGAAAGAAATCTCAAGGACCGCAGGTCGCTTGGGGACGGGATGTAGGCACGGGTTGTTGAAGAACCAGTATAAAAACTCTTGTGTGTTTGTTTCCTTCTTCCCTACTCTTTTACTTTCCGCTGTGCATTTTAATTTCCACTTTTACTTTAGGTTAAGTTTCTCTTCTACCTCTTATTCTCTTAACAACATAGTAAAAGCCTTAGAAGAGTAAATTTTTAATTAGTAAATATTTAGGAATAATTAATTCAACCCCCCTTCTTAATTATTTTGAGGCCACTCGATCCAACAATTTCTATGCGTACTGGGGCAAGACTTCGCCCGGACTGCCGCAGGGAGATGAGTGCGAATCATATGCACCAGCATGACCACCCTCACTAAGATTTGGATAACATTGCTGCTTAGCAACATCCTGCCCAGCGACCACAACTCTGACCTCCCTCTACCAAAGTATCAACTGGTATACGCCATCCTGACGTAGGTGAGTGTACACGTGGCTCAGCTAATCACTGGCGCCATTTACTAGTTTGCAGGGATCACGCCTATGAGACACCCAGTGGACCAAGAGAAGTCCAACAGGGCCCTGGGATTTCCCACTCTAAGTACAGACCTCTGTCAGTTCTATGGAGTGCCCATCACCCCCAGCAAGCTCATCTGACCTCCTATTAACAAAGCCTTCATTGAGAAGTACTGTGCACCCAGGCAGGCGCAGGGCCAAGCACCACAGGAGCCTGAGGACGGTCAGTAGCAGGTAGTGGAGGACGCACCTCTGCTCACTTGCGGAGGTTGGAATGTTGTATACGTCATGTGGCTGACCAACAGGTGGCCAACCATAGGGGTCA
Organism: Glycine soja; assembly: GCF_004193775.1. Lineage (NCBI taxonomy): Eukaryota > Viridiplantae > Streptophyta > Magnoliopsida > Fabales > Fabaceae > Glycine > Glycine soja. The sequence continues at coordinate 22,473,307 of NC_041010.1, read as the reverse complement.
AATGCGATTGAATGAGAGTTTTTATCAGTACACTCTACGTCAGCAGGGCCAATATTCCATCCCTTACGCATGGCCTACTCCTGAGCAGTTCAAGGCTGCAGTAGCATGGCCTGGAGATTGGCCCGATTTCTCCGTTGGGGCCTCTGGAAAGGGAGGCAGAGCTCCAGAGGACGATGAAATGGCCGACGTGTTGGACTTCCTCCTGTGAGGAGGCAGAGCTGTACGACCGGGTCGCCAAATTTCTGATTTGTCTTTATTTGACATTATTGCTTTCATTTATTTTTGTTATTTCCATTATGATAGAACTGAACTTGACATTATTGCTTTTAGTTATTTTTGTTATTTCTATTGTGATAGAATTGAACTTGACATTATTGCTTTTAGTTATTTTTGTTATTTCCATTGTGATAGAACTGAACTTGCCATTATTGCTTTCAGTTATCTGTTATCTCATTGTGAGTAATTTTATCGCTTCTAGCATATTGTCGTATGTACCTTGCGACGGTTTGTCTAAAACGCTAAAAATAGAGGTCTTGTGTACTTTCTTTCGCATGCCTTTTTATTCTTTTCAATAAAGTGTAACCTCGGATACGATCTGTGCCCAAGTTGCAAACTGTTTCTAATCTTTTTGCTTGAGGGAAATTGATTGAAAGAAATAGCAAAAATGAAAAAAAAAACCAAAAAATGAAAAAATTAATTAATTAACTAAAAAGCCAACATGCTTTTGAAAAGAAATAACTGCCAGTTTTTCTTTGAAAAAATTCATTGGTCAGAACACAAAAGGTTTTTGAAAAAAATGTGTGTACACCTGAAGGGTGAATGCCGTGAAAGTTTTCCCGAATGCCTAAATGGACTCGGATGTGTGCATAAATTGATAAAAGAGCATCTTTTGGAAACACTGGGTTGATTTAAATAGGGAAAATGAACCCTAAGCCTTAGTGTTACATGGCCACAAAACTTGATCCTTGAGTGTCCACATAGGTGCATGCATGATCAGTTTTGCATAAATTTCTAAATCATCATTGTTATATATATGTCATGGTAATAATGTGGGGCATTCTCTTATCCCTAAACCTCTTGCTAAACAAATATCCTGACATACGTCATGTACGGCCTTCTGCAAGCCTTTTTGAGCCAAAACCTCAATCCTTCGGCCATAAAACTTGACCCAGGATAGGAATTTTTACCCTTACCCTTGGAAGGAAGAATAGAGAGATCCCCCAAAAGGAAAGAAAAGGGGAGGATCTTTTGCTGTTAGGATATAAATGTGCTTCAAAAGAAAAGAGAAAAGAAAATCCATCAATCAAAGATTGGAGGAAAGCAAAAGAAAAATAGAAAAAAAGAAAAAAAAATACAGAAAGGTTCTCTGGACTAGATAATGTCTGAGCAATGTGCAAAATTGTCAAAAGCGAAAAGAAAAGAAAAACAACCATGACTTGGGATGCGTGAAGAAATCACCTTCTTGGTTACCAACTTAATCTTTGTGTCCGCGCTTGTTCTGCGCCGAGCCAAAGGGAAAAGAAAAAAAAATGGAAAAGGAAATGGTCGAAACACTCAGAGCCAAATTTCCCACTAAAAACACCATTCTCGAAAAGCCCTGTTGATCCAGGATTACGCATGCTATCTTTCATTTGATAGGAAATGATTTGTAAAGTCAAGTCATGACATATCTATGGTTCGAAATTAGGATGAAACACTTGCCTGTGTGAGATTTATACACTTTGAGTGGATTTCCTCTATTTCAGTTGGACCCAGTGTTTCTTCTAAATGATCGTTTAGAAATGAAATGCTAATATCCTAATTCTCATTTGTGGTTATGGGAAAATTCTATCGGCATGCTTTCCTTCCCCAATAGACACATTGTTTTTCTTCAAAAATGTATGTTGCTCTGATCGGTTTCGAGGTTTGTTTCTTTGCTAAGCATGTTCGCATTTTAGTGAAAGAACACCGAGACTACTTTAGTCTCCCATTTTTCATCCAAAGACAATCAAGTCCGATGACACGCAGAGAAAAATATGGTCATCTGGTCATTTTTTCGAAGACTCGATGTCTATCGACTGAGACTACTTTAGTCTCCCATTTGTCATCCAGAGACAATCAAGTTCGATGACACGCAGAGACAAATATGGTCATCTGCTTGTTTTGTCAAAGACTCAATGTCTATCAACCGAGACTACTTTAGTCTCCCATTTGTCATCCAGAGGAAATCAAGTCTGATGGCACGCAGAGACAAATATGGTCATCTGCTCATTTTGTCGAAGACTCAATGCCCATCGACCAAGACTACTTTAGTCTCCCTTTGTTATCCAGAGACAATCAAGTTCGATGGCACACAGAGACAAATATGGTCGTCTGCTTGTTTTGTTGAAGACTCAATGTCCATCAACCAAGACTACTTTAGTCTCCCTTCACTATCCAGAGACAATCAAGTCTGATGGCACGCAAAGACAAATATGGTCATCTGCTCCTTTTTGGAGACCTCAGTGTCTTGCGACCGAGACTATTGCGGTCTCTATTTCGTCATCTGGAGACAATCAAGTCCGATGGCATACGAAGATCGTCATGGTCACTCAATTTCATTGTTCCGAGACTATCAAAGTCCCCTTACCATCCAGAGACAAGCAAGTCCGATGGTATGCAGGGATGATGATGGTCATCCATTTCTAATTGTCTTTTTTGATATTTTTGTAGTCCCCTTTTGCCACCCAGAGAAAGCGAGTCCAATGGCATGTGGGAAGAGACCATGGTCTTCCGTTGTTCTCAAAATTATTGAAGTCTCCCCTGCTATCTCGAGACAACCGAGTCTAATGGCATATGGAGACCATCACGGTCATCTATTTTATCGCTCACAAGGCACCAAGGCTTTTGTTGATACACCTGATGTCTCTTATGCTCTTTCTTTTGGCAGGTTTCGCTGATTGGGCTAGTGGTTAGTCGGGTGGAAAGTTAGCTCGAACGAAATTAGTGTCTTATCTTTACTTTCCTTTTATCTCCAATAAAAGATAAGTAAAGAGGGACAATTGTCATACCCTAATTTTATTCAGGGATAATTGTTTGTCAACATGCTAATTTTTGCCGACCAAGTTGAGCTACTTAATAGTAATCACTACGCAATTCGTAGGGTTTCACGACATTTCGGAAGGAAATGGGCAAGAAACTTAAGATAAGGGTAAAATGGTCCATTTTTGGACATTACTCAGCCCTTGGGCCCACGTGGGCCCGCTAGATGACTTAGGGGGGTAGCAACCAGCTCGCCTGGGCGAGCAAGTTGCTTTTGGAGTAAGCCACCAACTCGCTTGGGCGAGATGGGCAGCAAGCTCCTCCCCCTATTTTGCTATAAATAGGCATGGGAGGCTGAAGGGAAGGGGTTCAGCACCCTTGGCAAGCATATTTCACTCAAAATTAGTGAGGAGAAGAAGAAAGAAGAAGAAAATCGAGGTTGAGGCGTTTTCATGACCAATTCCATGAATTTTCTTCGTTGTTCTTCGTGCATTCTTCATTATTCATCATTCTTTGACCGGTTAGTTTTCGATTTCGAAGCTTTGAATTCATTCGATGCACCTTTAGGGGTCCATTCTTGCTTTGTATGTATTCCATCTTCATTCTTCTACTTTCGGTATTCTTTTTCTCTGTTTTAACCGAGTTTCAACCGATCGTTTAAGCCGTAATCTCACTTAATCAACGTTAAAATGAATTTCAACTGATCATTTGCGTTGTAACCTCGTTTAATCATTGTTAAAATAAAATTCAACCGATCGTTTATGTTGTAACCTCGGTTAATCATCAAAAGAATAAATTTCAACCGGTCATTTACTTTGAAAGTTCTCTTTTAATGAGTTGAGAACTAACCAAGTGAAACTAAAGCTAAAATCAACTCACAAATCAAACTTTTGCCCGCAAAAAGGTCATTTGAAACTGTTTCAAGGTCCAACGCCTTAACAGTATTTTTTACTTTTATCGGTTGAAAGGAACCATTTAAAAGTCTAAAATCAACACACCGCATAATTTTTTTGCTTTCTTAAAGAACTATGTAGGTCTGTGTTCCTCATCGCAATTGAGAATATGTAGGAGCAAAAGCCCCGCTTTTGTTGACCCCAAAAAAGATAAAAACGTAAAAAGGGAAAATAAAATAAAATTGAAGTCATGATTTTGCACATTTGATTAGAGGTTGTCGTCCCTTGTGATGGACTTGTAAGGTGCTAATACCTTCCCCATGCGTAAAAAAAACTCCCGAACCTTTTATTCTTAAAATCATAGGCCCACCTTTGGTTTTTCTAACGTTTTCCTCAAATAAATGTTGGTGGCGATTCCACACGTTTTCTTTCCTTGGAAGACGCACCCGTGAGTCTCGTGACACCCTCCTGCCGAAGGGTAGTTTGCAACAAAGACTATTATTAAAGTCTCCTTTGCCTTCCAGAGACAATCAAGTCCGTTGGCACACAGAAACAATTATGGTCATCTGCCTCTTTTCAAAGACTTCAATGTCTTTCGACCGAGACTATTAAAGTCTCCTCTGCCTTCCAGAGACAATCAAGTTCGTTGGCACGCAGAGACAATTATGGTCATTTTCCTCTTTTCGAAGACTTCAATGTCTTTCGAATGAGACAATTACAGTCTTCTTTGCCTTCCAAAGACATTCAAGTCTGTTGGCATGCGGAGACAATCATGGTCATCCGCTTTCATTGTTTTCAAGACTATTACAGTCTTCTTTGCCTTCCAGGGACATTTAAGTCTATTGGGATACAGAGACAATCATGGTCATCCGCTTTCATTGTTTTCAAGACTATTACAGTCTTCTTTGCCTTCCAGAGACATTCAAGTCCATTGTCATGCGGAGACAATCATGGTCATCCACTTTCATTGTTTTCAAGACTATTATAGTCTTCTTTGCCTTCCAGAGACATTCAAGTTCGTTGGCATGCGGAGACAATCATGGTCATCCCCTTTCGTTGTTTTCAAGACTATTACAGTCTTCTTTGCCTTCCAGAGACATTCAACTCCATTGGAGACAATCATGGTCATCCGCTTTCATTATTTTGAAGACTATTACAGTCTTCTTTGCCTTCCAGAGACATTCAAGTCCGTTGGCATGCAGAGACAGTCAGTGTCTTCTGCTCATAATCCTTTCTAAGACTATCAGAGTCTTTTGTCGAGACTTCAATGTCTCCTTTACTTTGCAAGACTTCAAGGTGTTTTGTTGATATACCTGATGCCTCTTATGCTCTTTATTTTGACAGGTTTCACTGATTGGGCTTTCGCTAGTGGTCGGTCGAATGGTGGGATTGCTCCAACAAAATTAGTGTCTTTATCTTTACTTCCCTTTTATCTCCAATAAAAGATAAGTAAAGAGGGGCAACTGTGATGAAATCCTACCCCTCAAGGGCATTGGATAGAAGACTCCAAGAAGATTGGGCCAGAGATGCAAGAGAAGGCCCTAAGGTTCTCATAAGCCTTAGGGTAGATTTTGGGCCCATGGGCTAAGTATGAGCCCACTTATCTTTGTAAATATTAGATTAGGATTTAATTATTTTTGGGCCTTGTATTTAGGGCTCCATAACGTAGGTAGGGTACCCTAGAAATATAAGATTTTTCAGCCCTTGTATTTTAGGGCACCTAGACTAGTTTTTGTGTTAGGGGTAGTTTTGTAATTTCACGTACACTAAGTGAATATTTGATGTATGTGTTGAGAAATAAATTTAATTGAATTGGTAGAAGCCCAATCCAATTAAATTTTAGAGGGGGAGGTGATCATTTGCTTACTACACATTGCCACATCAATGTCAAGCTACTCAAGGTGTACGGGGACTCAGCACTGGTGATCCACCAGTTGAAAGGGGAATGGGAAACTAGAGACCCCAAGTTGATACCCTACCAAGCCTATATCAAGGAGTTGGCTAGTTCCTTTGATGAAATCTCCTTCCATCACGTTCCTCGAGAGGAAAACCAGATCGCGGATGCGCTTGCCACTTTGGCGTCCATGTTCCAGCTAACACCGCACGGGGACCTACCGTACATTGAGTTCTGGTGTCGTGGCAGACCCGCGCATTGTTGTCAGGTGGAAGAGGAGCGGGATGCTAAGCCTTGGTATTTTGATATCAAGCGATACGTTGAAAGCAAAGAGTACCCACCGGAGGCTTCCGACAACGAAAAAAGGACATTGAGGAGATTGGCGGCCGGTTTCTTCATGAGCGGGAGCATACTATATAAGAGAAACCATGACATGACCCTTATGCGATGCGTGGATGCGAAAGAGGCAAACCACATGATCGAGGAAGTCCACGAGGGTTCGTTTGGAATGCACGCCAACGGGCATGCTATGGCCAGGAAGATCCTGAGAGCAGGTTATTACTGGCTCACCATGGAAAGTGATTGCTGCACCCATGTAAGGAAATGCCATAAATGTCAAGTGTTCGCGGACAATGTCAATGCTCCACCACATTCTCTGAATGTCATGTCCGCCCCTTGGCCTTTTTCCATGTGGGGGATAGACATCATAGGGGCCATCGAACCCAAGGCTTCTAACGGTCATCGCTTTATTCTCGGGGCGATAAATTATTTCACCAAATGGGTCGAAGCAGCTTCCTACACCAATGTCACGAGGAGTGTGGTGGTCAGATTCATAAAGAGGGAGCTGATTTGTCGGTACGGACTCCCTAGGAAGATCATTACAGACAATGGAACCAATCTGAATAACAAAATGATGCAGGAAACGTGCATGGATTTCAAAATCCAGCATCACAACTCCACGCCCTACTGACCAAAGATGAACGGAGCCGTGGAAGCAGCCAATAAGAATATTAAGAAAATTATTCAGAAGATGACAGTGTCGTACAAAGATTGGCATGAGATGTTGCCTTTTGCCTTGCATGGATACCGAACATCGGTATGAACTTCTACTGGGGCAACACCGTACTCCTTGGTTTATGGAATGGAAGTAGTACTCCTGTTTGAGGTTGAGGTCCCTTCCCAGAGGATACTAGCGGAATCAGGCTTAGAAGAATCAGAGTGGGCTCAAACACGCTACGACCAACTCAACCTTATTTAAGGTAAGCGCTTGACGGCCATGAGCCATGGGCGCCTGTATCAACAAAGAATGAAGAATGCGTTCGATAGGAAGGTGCGCTCGCGCAAGTTCCATAAGGGGGACCTTGTGCTGAAAAAGATGTCCCACGCTGTTAAAGATAATCGAGGGAAGTGGGCCCCGAACTACGAAGGGCCTTTCGTTGTAAAAAGGGCTTTTTCTGGAGGGGCCCTGGTGCTTACCAACATGGATGGCGAGGAGCTACCTTCACCCGTGAACTCCGATGTTGTCAAGCGATACTATGCTTAGGATCTGGGGCAATTGAGGAAGTCGCTGCATGTTCTTTTATTTTTGTGTGTTCTTCTTGGTTTCCCCAAGGGGTTCCTGTCCACTGTAATTTTCTCGTCACAGTCTTTTAAAAGGAGAAAATATGGGATTGAGGCAGTCCTCACTTTGTGCTTTAAACCATGTGCAGTTTTTGATAACACTGAGCCTTTTCGCTCAATCCATGGGATTCCCCAAGCGCTTAATTAGAACTGAACCTGATCAGCTTTCACTAAAAGGATTATTGCATTTGAAAATGCTCATGCATACGCATACACATGCATATTTTGTTATCTTATGACAGGACCAGAATCATCTTAGGCAGTGGTCAAATGCTGGGATGGGGCTAAAGGCAGAAAGCAATCAAGGCAAAACGGTAACGCGGCCACGGTTTGTTGCGCAATGTCGTTTCCTACTTTCAAGTACTTAGGGACGGACGTGGGTAGAGGCTAGGATCACGATCGATAGATCATCACCACATGCCCAGCACTGGACAAGCGGGAAGCGCAGTTGAGGGACAACCTAGTATGCTTTAAACTCCCAATAATTATTGTTAAGGTGTCTTTAAGGTAAGTATTGGATGCCTCATCTACCTTTAAGGGGGTTCGAGTAAGCGAACGCCGACCCGTAGGGAGCCATACTTATGTCTTCCCTAAAAAACAATGCAGGTTAGCTCGCCTGGGCGAGCACTCCTTGCATGAAAATGGTTAAACAGGGGGGGGGGGAGAGGGAAGTTTTCTTCACCCAAACACCTTCCCCCTCATTTTCAAAAACACAAAGCTCACGGGAACTACGAAAACAGCAGCCCCCAAGCTTCCATTGTTGAGTTTTTTGCTTCCCTTTTCGCGCTTTGTTTCATTCCCAACAAGTAAGTACGTCATTCTTTGGTCCTCTAGCTTTCCATTGACGTATTTTGATGCTTCAAATTGTATGTATTTGCTTGAATCTGAAAACCAATTCATCCTTGAATTTGTGCTTGTTTTCATGGGATTGAGGGGTTGTAAGGGATGGCCCTAGGCCTATGGTGCATTCTGAAGCAATTGGGCGTGACACTTTGCCCCCATTCCCCAATTTTTCATGCCTAAACATGCGCCCACCAAGTGCTCGGTGAAATGCCTCAATGGCATTTGCGCATGGGTTTGTGAATTTTTCCTTAGGATTTGACTTGTGCATATGTGGCTGCCATTTTTTTTAGTGTTCGGACGACTTGTAGGAGCTAGAATATGTGCCCGAATGTGACTTAGACCTAGGAACCCAAGCTCTTGATTTCAATACAAAAGGGCATGAGAGCATGTTGGTGAGGACTTCCCTTTTAGGCTAGCTTTTGGTTTGGGCTGCACCATGATGTTTTCTTTGCGCCTAGATGGTGTGAATATGTTATTCACCTTGTACATGTATATATAGAATAGGTAGCAAGAGACAAATACCCTTCAAATAAAACGTGTATATGTTGAATAGGTGGTCAAGCGCTTTATAAATGAACACATGTTTGAATGTGGCACGAGAATGCTTCCCAAAATGAACATTTGATGTGGAATTGCCTTTCAAAGTGTAGATAGATGGCATGAAAATTCCTTTTCAAATAAATGCAAGTGTGTGCATAACATGAAATTGGCTCTCAAAATGTGCATATATGTATAAATAAATGTGAATGAAACAACCAAAAAACCTGTATTAATTTGTATGTTAATTTAAGTAGTAAGATACCTTGAATGTGCGTATGTAATTTTTGGTAACAAAATACTTTGAATACGGACATATGCGATTTTGGCACAATACCTTGAGCATGCATATATGAATTCTTTTCAAAAGAATATGTGTGGGATATAAGTAGCTAGAATGTTTTGAATATCCTTGTATATTGATATAGATAGCAGGATATTTTGCACGTATGCACGTTCATAGATGTTCTTCTTCAGGAAATGTGTGCACAAGTTTGTTCTAAGTCGAAAAGATTAGTATGTTGTTTTTGCGTTAAAATAGCATTTCCTTGTAAATTAACTTTCCAAATGTTTGTCCTCGTAGGAAATGGCTCCGAAAAAGCTTCCCGCGAAGAGGTCTAGGAGAGATGCCGCAGCTGAAGGGACCAGTGCCGCCCCCGAGTTTGATAGCCACCATTTCCGGAGCGCCGAGCACCATCAACGCTTCGAGGCCATCAAAGGATGGTCGTTCCACAGAGAGAGGCGCGTCCAGCTCAGGGAGGATGAGTACACATATTTTCAGGAGGAGATAGCTCGCCGACATTGGACGTCGCTGGTGACTCCCATGGCTAAGTTTGACCCTGAGGTAGTCCTGGAGTTTTATGCTAATGCTTGGCCCACAAAGGAGGGAGTGCGAGACATGCGTTCATGGGTGAGGGGTCAGTGGATTCTTTTTTATGCAGATGCCCTCAGCCAGTTCCGGGGTGACCCGCAAGTGTCAGAGGAAGGCTAGGAGTGCGAGTTCAGTCAGAGGAGGAACAGGGCCGATGGGTTCGACAAGGAGGCCATTGCCCAGCTGTTATGCACACCGGGGCAGGATTTCTCCCGGACCGCTGCAGGGAGGCGGGTGCGGATCATGCGCACCAGCATGACCACCTTGACCCAGACGTGGATGACATTGTTGCTTAGCAATGTCTTGCCTAGTGACCACAATGTCGATCTCCCCCTGCGGATGTATCAGTTGGTCTGTGCTGTCATGACATAGGTAAGTATGCACGTGGCTCAATTGATTTCTGATGCCATCCACTATTTGCAAGGGTCGCACCCACAAGACACCCAATGGACCCAGAGAAGTCCAACAGGGCCCTAGGGTTTCCAGCTCTGGTTACGGGCCTCTGTCAGTCCTATAGGGTACCCGTCCCCCAGAAAGGTCACGCCATCATGACATAGGTAAGTATGCACATCGCTCAACTAATTTCTGATGTCATCTATTGCTTGCAGGGATTATGCCCGCAAGACACCCAGTGGACCCGGAGAAGTCCAACAGGGTCTTGGGGTTTCCAGCTCTGATTACGGGCTTCTGTTAGTTCTACAGAGTGCCTGTTGCCCCCACCAAGGTCATCAGGCCCCCTACTAACCGAGCTTTACTCAAGAAGTATTGTGCCCCCAGGCAGGCGAAGGGCGAGACAACACAACAGCCTGGGGATGGCCGACAGCAAGCAACAGATACACCGCCACCACCTTTAGAGTTCACCTCAGCTCATCCACAAAAAGGTTAGAGCGTTGCCTACAACACATGGTCGACCAATAGGCGACCAAGTCCAAAGCTAAAGGCAAGCAAAGAACTAGGTCCATGACCGACAAGTCATCACGCGTCCAGCTCAAGACGTTAAAGAAGCGCTACTAGGAGGCAACCTAGTACCTTTTAAATTTCTACTTGTTATTTGATCACCTTTTGTTTCTCGAGTCATAGTAGGACACACCTAGTTGCTCATGATCCTAGGAATTTAAATAAAACAAGCACAAGCTCGGAAGGTAGTCATACCTCACAAAATATATGTATGTGTGTTTAGGTAGTGAAAATACCTTAGATATGCATGTATGTAGCAAAAAGATACCTCACAAAATATATATATGTATGTTTAGGTAGCAAGATACCTTGGATATGCATGTATATAGCAAAAATACCTCACAAAACATATATATGTATATATAGGTAGCAAGATACCTTGGATATGGATGTATATAGCAAAAATACCTCACAAAAATATACATATGTTTAGGTAGCAAAATACCTCATGAAAAGAAAAACAAACAAGAACAAAAAATATATCTTTAGGCTGAAAAGCCAACATGCTTTTGAAAAGAGATAACTTCCAGCTTTTCTTTGAAAAAAAATTCACTGATCATAATCAATTTTTGAAAAATGTGTATACACCTGAAGGGTAAATGCTATGAAAATTTTCCCGAACACCCAAAATAGACTCGGATGAATGCACAAATTGATAAAAGAACATATTTTGGAAACACTGGGTTGACTAAAGTAGAGAAAATGAATCATGAGCCCTAGTATCACATGACGAAAATTTTTTCGACACTTGATTGTCCCCATAGGTGCATGCATGACTAGTTTTGCATAAAATTTCCTAATCATCATTGTTGCATTTGTGTCATGGAAATAATGTGGGACATCCCCTTTATCCTTGAACCAAACCAAACCCTAACATATGTCATGTCCAGCCGTTCTACAAGCCTTGAGCCGAAATCCCAACTTACCATAAACCTTGACCTAGGGTGAGAATGTCCATCCTTGCTCTCGGAAGAAAACAAAAAAAAAAGGAAAAAAAAAAGAGAAAAAGGAGAAAATTCTCAATAAAAAAAATCGAATGAAAACAAAAGAAAGAAAATTCCCGATCAAGGATCCGAAGAAAATAGAAGAAATATGCAGAAAGGTCTTTGGACCAGACAATATCTGAACAATACAGAATTGTCACCAAGTAAACAAGAAAAATAAAGGAAACCACGACCTAAAGTGGTCCTCTCCCTTTGATTACCAACCAAAATCTTGTGTGTCGGTGACTTGTTCACCTCGCACTAAACAAAAACAGAAAAGGAAAAGGCCAAAAGCACTCAAAGCCGAATTTCCCACAAGAAAACAAACCATTCCCAAGAAAAAGTCCTATTGATCCATGATCACACAGGCAATCCTTGATTTGATAGGAAATGATTTGCAAAGCCAAGTCATGACATATCTATGGTTCGGAATTAGGATGAAACACTTACCCGTGTGAGATTGATACACTTTGAGTGATTTTCTTCTATTTTTGTTGAACCCAGTGTTTCCTCTAAATGGTCATTTAGAACCGAAATGCTAACATCCAAAATCTCATTTATGGTTATGAGAAGATTTCATCAGCATACACTCCTTCTCTGGTAGACACATTTTTTTTCATCCAAAAAAGCATATGTTGCTCTGATCAGTTGGAAGTTTGTCTCTTTACTAAAGCATGTTCGCATTTTAGTGAAGAGAACACCGAGACTATTTTAGTCTCACAAGTTATCCAGAACTACGTAGGTCTGAGTTCCTCATTGAGGATACGTAGGAGTAAGAGCCTCGCTTTTGTCGGCCGCCCCACAATCTCTGTCATACTGACCCTGGGGTCATGCGACATACAGAGACAAATTATGGTCATTCCGCTCACCTTTTGCCATTTAGACACAATCGTGTCTGATGGCACGCAGAGACAATTATGGTCATTCTGCACCTTTTTATCATCCAGAGGCGGCGAGCCCGATGACATGTAGAGACAAATTATGGTCATTCCGCTCACCTTTTTGCCATTTAGACACAATCGTGTCTGATGGCACACAGAGACAAATTATGGTCATTCTGCGCCCTTTTGTCATCCAGAGGCGGCGGGCCCGATGACATGCAGAGACAAATTATGGTCATCCGCACCTTTTGCTATCTGTAAGACTCGATGAGTGATAAACGCACAGAGACAAATTATGGTCATTCTGCGCCCTTTGTCATTCAGGAGCAGCAAGTCAAGTGATAAACGAGCAGAAACAAATTATGGTCATTCTGCGCCCTTTGTCATTCAGGAGCAGCAAATCGAGTAATAAACGCGTAGAGACAAATTATGGTCATTCTGAGCCCTTTGTCATTCAGGAGCAGCAAATCGAGTGATAAACGCGCAGAGACAAATTATGGTCATTCTGCGCCCTTTGTCATTCAGGAGCAGCAAGTCGAGTGATAAATGCGCAGAGACTAATTATGGTCATTCTGCGCCCTTTGTCATTCAGGATCAGCAAGTCGAGTGATAATCGCGCAGAGACAAATTATAGTCATTCTGTGCCCTTTGTCATTCAGGAGCAGTGAGTCGAGTGGTGGGCAGAGACAAATTATGGTCATTCCACACACCTTTTTCGCCATCCAGAGGCGATCGTGTCCGATGGCGCGTAGAGATAAATTATGGTAATTCTGCACCGTTCCATCCAGGCCCGATCGTGTCCAATGGTGTGCAGAGACAAATTATGGTCATTTTGCGCCTTTCCATCCAGGCCCGATCATGTCCGATGGCACACAGAGACAAATTATGGTCATTCTGCGCCTTGTGTCAACCAAGAGGAACGAATTCGGCAATATCAGGATGATGTTGGTAGTTCGGTGCTGATTATTTTCAAAAATTTTGCAGTTTCCGGTGGCGGGGAGATTGACCGGCCAAATGGTGTTTCGCTCGAACGAAATTAGTTTCTTATCTTTACTTCCCTTTTATCTCCAATAAAAGACAAAGTAAAGAGGGGCAACTGTCATACCCTAATTTCGTCCGGGGACCATCCGCTTATTGGGATGCGACCCTTGTTTGACCACTTTGAGGTACTTGGCACCCATCGTTAGGCAACCGTGAAGTTCCGTGACATGCCAGAAGTCAAAAGGAAGCATTGTTGCACAATCCGTCAAGTTCTGTAACATCCCGGAAGTCAAAGAAGGGATGATTACGTAATCCATAAGGTTTCGTGACATTACGGAAAGAAAACAAGTATCGTTACGTAATTCATAAAGTTCCGTAACGTTACGGAAAAAGACTCAGCAAAAAAGGGCAATGGGGTGTATTTAGTAAACAGGGGGGTACAAATAGCAATCAAAAATGTTCAACCCTCCTGGTATCTGAGAATCACTTAAAATTAGTGAGAAAAATTGTTTCCGTGAAGAAAATCCAAGTCGAGGCGCTTCCGTAATGCTTCTGAGACGTTTCCGTGGGCGATTTCGCGAAGGTTTTCCACCGTTCTTCATCATTCTTCGTTCGTTCTTCGTCGTTCTTCGGTCTTCAACCGGTAAGTTCCCGAAATCGAACTTTTCAATTCATTCTATGTACCATTAGTGGTTCCCACTTGTTTCGCGTGCTTTTATTTTCATTTCATTTACTTTCCGTACCCCTTTTGGACGTGCTTTAGTCATTTTTTTAAGTCATTTCCTCGCCTAATCAAAAAATAAAATAAATTTCCATCGATCATTTGAATTGTAACATCTTTTAATTTCTGTTAAAATGAAATCCGATTGTTCGGTCATGTCGTAACCATGTTTAAAACCAAAAAAAGAGGCAAAATAATAATATAATAATCAAAAAATATCTTTTAGTAAAATAATCAAAAAAATCAATCCGACATTTTTCTTTGGGATTTTTCTTTCTTGATCAAATTGACTAATAACCAAAGTGAAACTAAGGCTATTTTTAAGGTCCAACGCCTTGAAATGGTCTTTTACACTTTTATTGGTTAAACGTGGATTTCTAAAGCCTAAAATCAACACGTAGCTTTGTCACCTCTTTCAAAAAATAATAATAAGAGATCATTAATGGTCCAATGCCTTAATTTTTTCTCTCCTTTCAAAAAGAACCGAAAGATTGTTTAATGGTTCAACGCCTTAAATGACCTTTCATTCAATCAAAAATATATCTTGCAAAAAAGGATAAAAACAACTTAACCAATGTTTAGTTCTCAAAGAACTACGTAGGTCTGATTTCCTTATCACAATTGAGGAATACGTAGGAGCAAGGGAAACACCCTTGTCGACCACGAAAAGAAAAAATATATAAAAGGCATAAAAAGACATAAAGCTAAAGAACGTAAAAAAGGGAAAATAAAACAAAACGAAGTCATGTTTGCACACTTGATTAAAGGTTGTCGTCCCTTGTGATGGACGTGTGGGGTGCTAATACCTTCCTCGTGCGTAAATACAACTCCCAAACCTTTCACTTAAAGTTCGTAGACCACGCCTTTTCTGGTTTTTCTGACGTTTTCCTCGAATAAACGTTGGTGGCGACTCCACGCATTTTCCTTTCTTGGAAGACGCACCCGTGAGTCTCGCGTCGCCCTCCCGCCGAAGGGTAGGTTGCGACAGTCCCATATTGTTATATACTTGTAGCACCACTCATTGAGTTGGTGAAGAACTATGTTCTCTCATGGGAAGATGGTCAGGAATGGGGTTTTCAGTCCTTACCCAACTCTAACATACCCAACATCACTAATACATATGTTTTTATTGTTTTCACAGGTGTTGAGGAAAGAACCCCTGAGTTTCAAGAACCTATGGATTTGAGGTCGAATACTTTTCAAGGGGGAGGGAATGATGCAATCCTTCCCTCCAAGGGCATTGGATAGAAGACTCCAAGAAGATTGGGCCAAATATGCAAGAGAAAGCCCTAAGGTTCTTATGAGTCTTAGGGTAGATTTTGGGCCCATGGGCTAAGTATGAGCCTACTTATCTTTGTACATATTAGATTAGGATTTCATTATTTTTGGGCCTTGTATTTAGGGCTCCATAACGTAGGTAGGGTACCCTAGAAATATAAGATTTTTCAGCACTTGTATTTTAGGGCACCTAGACTAGTTTTGTATTAGGGGTAGTTTTGTAATTTCACATGCACTAAGTGAATATTTGATGTGTGTTGGGAAATAAATTTAATTGAATTGGTAGAAGCCCAATCCAATTAAATTTTAGAGGGGGAGGTGAGCATTTGCTTACTACACCCCATTGCCACATCATATAGTCACACTTTGTGCATGTCCTTCATGCTTTACATGCCTCGTGATACCTAAGCACACTTAGTGGAGAATCTTGGAATTGATCTTGGATTAGTGGGCTGAACCATAACTGAAATTCACTAATCATAATTAGTGAAATTTTGGCTCCAAAATTTGGCTCCACAAATTCAATTTCAAATTCAAGTGAAATTTGAATTGAAATTCAAATTTCCCTCCAATTTTGTGTGACACTTAGGCTATAAATAGAGGTCATGTGTGTGCATTTTTTGAACTTTGATCATTTGAAAATTAAACTTCAGATTTCAGAGCTCTTTTAGAGCACAAAATTCCGTGCTCTTATCTTCCTCTCCCTTCATTTATCTCCTTCTTCCTCTAAGCTTTTACTCATAGCCTCCTATGGTGGTGAGCTTCTTCTAGACTCATCTTCTCCTTGAAGTGGTGTCTCCTCTCTCTCTCTTCCTTCTCCATTCCGCTGCCATTCATCTTCCAAGAAGAAAAAGAATCCATTGATGAAGAAGATCCTTGGCCTACAAGCTCCAATGGAGCTTACATCAAATTGTCATACCCTAATTTCGTTCGGGGACAATCGTTTGTCAACATTTGGATTCTTGCCAGTCGAATTGAGCTGCTTAACACCAATTTTCACGCAAGCAAGTTACTTCAGGAGGAAGCAAGATGGGTGAAGTAACTAGCTCGCCTAGGCGAGCAAGTTACTTCAGGAGGAAGCAAACAACTCGCCCAGGCGAGCTGCTGTGCAACCTCCACCCCAGCATTTGAAATCAACAAGATTTGACTGAAATTAGTGAGAAAAAGGAGAAAGAAGTAGAAAAATCAAGTCCGAGGCGCTTCCATAACGCTTCCGTAACGTTTCTGTGATCGTTGTTCGTTGTTCTTCATCCATTCTTTGTCGTTCTTCATTCTTGATCCAAAAAAAAATTGCTTGAATTCATTCAAGGTCCAACACCTTAATGGTCTCTTGTACTTCTAACGGTTAAAATGAACCTTTTAGAAGTCCAAAATCAGTTCCACGTGTAAACCTTCTTTCTTTAAAGAACTACGTAGGTCTATGTTCTTCATCGCAATTGAGGATATGTAGGAGCAAGAGCCCCACTCCTATCGACCTCAGAAAGATAAAAAAAACTCTAAAAAGGGGAAAATAAATAAATTTAAAGTCATGATTTTGCACATTTGATTAAAGGTCATCCTTTGTGACGGATGCATGGGCTGCTAATACCTTCCCCGCACGTAAACAACTCCTGAACCTTTGTTCTTAAAATTTGTAGGCCCGCTTTTGGTTTTTCTAACATTTTCCTTAAATAAGCATTGGTGGAGACTTTGCGTATTTTCCTTCCTTAAAAGACGCACCCGTGAGTCTCGCGTTGCCCTCCCACCGAAGGGTAGGTTGCGACACCTTGTAGCAACTCTTCAGCCATTGGGCATGTCTCCATATCGTGTGATGCCCCAAATGTATTAAACAAGAATCTCCTTTACCCCTATCTTGGCAAATTATACCAACTTCGCACAGTGCTTCCAAAATAAACCTCCTAGAGGTTAACACCACTCCCATCTACTTTAGCCCCGGAGGCTCACACTCTTCCACCACATTAATCGTCGAGCCTCCATGACTGGCAAAAGGATTAGTCCTTACATTCGGACTGTCCTCTTGAAACATTAGCCATCCTGTGTCAAACAAGCTCTATACCTTATGCTTGAAAGCCATGCATTCCTCTATAAAGTGACCCGGAACACCACCGTGATAGGCTCAGGTTGCATTGGGATTGTACCTGTCATAACCTAATTTCATTTGGGGATGATCATTTGCAAACATTTGGATTCTTGCCAGCCGAATTAAGCTACTTAATACCAGTTGTCGCGCAATCCGAACGATTTTTTTAAGTTTTGAAAAAGAATGCAGAAATTACTCAAAAGGGAGGGAAAAAAGGTCATTTTTACACTTTTTTAGACCCCTGGCTCGCCCAGGCTAGCCTCTGGCTCGCCTGGACACCAAATTACTTCATGGTGAAGTAACCAGCTTGCCTGGGCGAGTTACCTTCATCCCAAATGCCTTGTTTGCTATAAATAGGTGTCAAGGGAGGCTGAGAATGAGGTCCCAAGGTTCAGAGGTCCAGAATTGAGAAGAAAGAAAAGAAAAGAAGTAGAAAGAAGAGAAAAAGAAGCTAAAACACCGTCGAATCGCGACTACAATCGATTTCTACATCATTCTTCGATCGTTCTTCGGTCGTTCTTTGTTCTTGCTTCGTTCATTCTTCGTTCTTCATCCGATTAGTGTTTGCTTTTAAGAATTTGAACTTGATTTATGGATCCTTAGGGGTCCTCTCTATTGCTTTGTGCATCTTCATCTCCTTCTTCGATCATCGGTAATCGCTTTTCTTTTGTAAAGTAAGTTTTAACCGATCATTAGCGCCACAATTTATCTTTAAGGGATTGAAGGTTAATAAACAAAAACAAGAAAAGAAAGAAGCCAAAATAAAACCAACTCATAAACTTCTTCATTTCATCAAAAATCAAGAGATCGTTTCAAGGTCCAACGCCTTGGCGATTCTCTTCGCCTTTCAAACTTGAGAAGATCGTTTCAAGGTCCAACGCCTTAACGAATCTCTCCTCTTTTCAAAAAAATCAAAACATAATTTCAAGGTCCAACGCCTTAAACGACTTTTGTTCGTAATTAAAATCAATCTTTCAAAAAACACAAAAATATTGTAACACAACAAATATTCAGACTTAAAGAACTACGTAGGTCTGAGTTCCTCATCACACCTGAGGATATGTAGGAGCGAGGGCAATACCCTTGTCGACCCCAAAAAGAATAAAAAAACATAAAAAAGGAAAATAATAAAAATAAAAATGGAAAATACATAATTTTGAAGTCATGTTTTGCGCACTTGATTAAAGGATGTCATCCCTTGTGACAGACGTGTGGGGTGCTAATACCTTCCCTGTTCGTAAAAAACTCCCAAACCCTCATTTTCAAAATACATAGACCTTCGTCTTTTTGGTTTTTCTAACATTTTCCTAAAATAAACGTTGGTGGTGACTCCAGTCGTTTTCTCCCTCGAAGACAAACGTTTTGGCCTATCTGTCTTGGCCTTTTCGCTCCCCCGCTGAAGGGTAGGTTGCAATAGTTGGCGACTCCCTTGCGGACTGTTACAGAGTTAGGCCATTCAGTCAGTGTGCAATGTTTTTATCATGACTTCCTCTTCTTTTATGTTCCCTTTTCCCTTTTATCTTCTGTTTGTCCATATTTGCATATAATCTTTGCTATGTTGTTGTGTTTGGTGTGTGCTGTCTATTGATTACATTCATAGTTAGAAATACTTTTTCTATGCACACATGACACCTACACCTTGCACACACATTGAGATATTAGGCCCTATACCTGGGTCTATGTGAGCCATAAAGAGTGGAGGTCGATCTGCGGTCATGTTGGGTCTCCGACTCGCTTGATGACAATGAAGCCTCATCTAGAGTTTCCCTCTTTTAGTGAAGCATTGTTGCTGATACTCCCTATTGCCACAATTTATTACCTAAGAGGATGATATCTCTAGAAGCTAGTAAAGTTACTTGAAACCACCCTTTGGAGTTGTCACTAGAAGGGGACTTTTGGATCCTTTCCATTAGATTCCTGAATTAGGGGCACATAGCAAACTCACTCTGGCATGTTCCTTGATTGCATCACGCATCTCTTCATGGCATCATACTGGACATATCATTCATGCCTTCATCCTTTATCATATTCGTGCATTACGTTTGCATAAATCACTGCATTATCATATCCCTTTCATTTTGCATGTTTTTGTTCTGCCAACTGCATATATTCCATTTCCATTGTACGCATTTCATGTTCACTAATGCATGATCCTTGCATTTTCCTCTTCCTCTACAAAAAGAAAAGGAAAGCAAACAAAAAAAAACAAAACAAAAAAAAACAAAAACAAAGAAACAATAAAAAGAAGGTCCCAATGAAGCATGAAAGTCACACCACATTCTTAGTTACATGTGTTGGGTACCATGATGATGGCTATAAACCAACCAAGTTGGGATTATACACCCATTTCTCTAAAAACAAATGATTGAAAATCATATGAATCTTCAGGGATCTCAATCTCATAATTACATTTTCCATGCATATCATAAGTATGCCCGAGTCATTCATCTCTATGATAGGTTGATGAAGTATTGCCAATCAAAATTTCTTTTTCTTGGATTATGGGGTTGAACCAAGCACATGTTTTAACAAAAGGTTCATCAAGTCAAGGTCAAGTATAGAAGTAACCAGCTTGCAAAAGTTAGGGCAGAAGATGGATCAAGTTACATAGTTTCTTTGTCTACTACCAACACATGATTGTGCCAATTTACAAAAAAATTGAGGATTGTTCACGTCCATATGTTATTTCCAATTTCACTTTGACAAGTTGTCATGGACAATGTTGTTTTAATCTAAATTGATTCAACCCTATGTCCTTTGTGAAATCTGCAACACTTCAACAATGCATCATTCACATACATCAATGTTTTTCATTGGTAGCATTGCTCATTGCATTCTTTCCTTGAAATTAGAACTATAATCATTGTTATCAAAAGGAAAGAACGCTCTTTATGGTGCCCTTACCGAACGCGTGCTAGAGCTAGAGTAATGGGTGAAATAGAAGAGGTGCAAGAGCGAATAAAGGCCAACATGGAGGCCATGCAAGAGCAAATGGCCACAATGATGGAGGCCATGATGAGCATGAAGAAGATAATGGAGGTCAATGCAACTGCAGTTGGTGCTACCAGCGCCGTTGCTAGGGTGGACTCGACTCCCCCATTTTGGCTCAACCAAATAAACCATCCATCCTTGAATATGGTAGGTCGGGGAGGCAAAGAATTGGGATGTATGGGTGGCCCCCATTTTTTGCAAGTTCATAACATGCATGCCTTCCCGCCATATGGCTTGCCTCCTAACTACACACCACCCAATGTTGCACACGCTCCCAATGAGAATGTTGACAACTCTACACCCATTACCCGTTGAGAGCCAACAACCCCAAGCCGATCATGCACATGTCTCTCAACCCATGGGGGAGACACATGAAATACCCCACCACAATCTAGGTGACTTCGAGCGTTCTTTGGTGGTGTACCCTTACCAAACACTTTGGAGGGCCCTCAGTTTCTCCCACAACCACAACCCTTGCATTTTGTGGTGGGGATAGTCCCTTCTGCTATGGAAGAAAAGGGAAAATTAGATCATATAGAGGAAAGGTTCAGGGCCATTGAAGGAGGCGGAGATCATGCTTTTGCTAACATGACAGAGTTGTGCCTAGTGCTTGATGTCATTATCCCTCTGAAATTCAAGGTGCCCGATTTAAATAAGTACAAGGGGATTGCTTGCCCTAAGAACCACCTGAAGATGTACTGTCAGAAGATGGGGGCATACTCGGAAGATGAAAAATTGTTGATGCACTTCTTCCAAGAAAGTCTTACTGGGGCAGCCGTCACTTGGTATACTAACTTGGAACCTTCCCGAGTCCATTCTTGGAAGGACCTAATGGTTGTCTTTGTTAGGCAGTATCAGTACAATTCTAATATGGCTCCGGATAGAACACAACTACAGAAAATGTGTAAAAAAGAGCATGAATCTTTCAAAGAATACGCCTAAAGGTGGAGGGATCTGGCAGTCCAAGTGGCGCCCCCAATGACAGAAAGGGAGATGATAACAATGATAGTTGTCATACACTAATTTTGTCCGGGGATGATCATTGGCCAATATTTGGATTCTTGCCGACCGAATTGAGCTGCTTAACACTAATTGTCATGCAATCCATAGGGCTTTGTGACGTTTCAAAGGAAATGTGCAAAATGTTCAAAAGAGGGGTAAAATGGTCACTTTGGGGACATTTTCTAGCCCCTAGGCCCATTAGAAAACTTAAAGATGAAGTAACTAGCTTGCCTGGGCGAGCTGCTGTGCAACCTCCTCCCCTCATTTCCTATAAATAGGCATGAGTGGGGCTGAAGGAAGGGTCCATCCAACAACTGAAATCAACAAGATTTGAGTGACATTAGTGAGAAGAGGGAGAAAGAAGAAGAAAAATCAAGGCTGAGGCGCTTCCGTAACACTTCTGTAACATTTCCGTGATCAATTCTATGATCATTCTTCGTCTGTTCTTCATCGTTTGTTGTTCTTCGACCGATTAGTTTTCTATTTTGAAGCTTTGAATACATTCTATGCACCCTTAGGGGTCCATCCTTGCTTTGCATGTCTTCATCTTCATTCTTCTGCCATCAGTGATCTTTTTCTTCGTTTTAAGCGAGTTTCGACCGATCGTTTAAGCCGTAATCTCACTTAATCAATGTTAAAATGAATTTCAACCAATCATTTGTATTGTAATCTCATTTAATCCCCTTTAAAATAAAATTCAACAGATCGTTCATCCTGTAACCTCGATTAATCATAAAAAAAATAAGTTTCAACCGGTCATTTACTTTGAAAGTTCTCTTTTAATGAGTTGGAAAATAACCAACTGAAACCAAAGCTAAACTCAACTCACAACCAAGCTTTTGTCCATAAGAAAATCGTTTGAATCCGTTCAAAGGTCCAACCCCTTAGATGATTTCCTTTTTTACTTTTATCGGTTAAAATGAACTATTTAGAAGTCTAAAATCAACACTCTGCATAACTTTCTTGCTTTTCAAAGAACTACGTAGGCCTGAGTTCCTCATTGCAATTGAGGATATGTAGGAGCAAGAGCCTCGCTCTTGTCAACCCCAAAAAGATAAAAAAAACATAAAAAAGGGAAAATAAAATAAATTTGAAGTCATGATTTTGCACATTTGATTAAAGGCTGTCATCCCTTGTGACGGATGTGTGGGGTGCTAATACCTTCCCCGTGCGTAAATAACTCCCAAACCTTTATTTCTTAAAATTCGTAGACCCTCTTTTGGTTTTTCTAACGTTTTCCTCAAATAAACATTGGTAGCGACTCTGCGTGTTTTCCTCCCTTGGAAGACGCACCCGTGAGTCTCGCGTCGCCCTCCCACCAAAGGGTAGGTTGCGACAGTTGGCGACTCCACTAGGACTGTTTTTAGAGAGTTAGGCCATTATAATTTGTGTGCTTTCCTTACCATGACTTTTTCTTTTGTTTGTTTCCCTTTATTTCTATTATATTCTTGTAGGCATATAACTCTTTGATGCTTTTAGTGTAATTGTTTATTTAATGTATGCATTGATAAATGTTTGTTCATTTGATGCACACACAACACCTACACTTTGTTGCACACATTGTGAGTTGTTAAGGGCCCTATACTCGGGTCCATGGGAACATAGGAAGTAGAGGTGAATCTGTGGTCATGCTAAGTCTCCGACTTGCTTGATGACAATGAAACCTCATCTAGAGTTTTTCTCTTTAATGATACGTTGTCACTGGTAGTCCCTACCGCCACAATGTTTGATACCAAAGGGGATGATATCTCTAGAAACCTTTGAAAGCTAGATGCAACCATCTTGGGAATTATCACTAAATAGCGAGCTTTTAGTTCCCACCCATTAGGTTCCTAAAACACGAAGTAAACACACTGCATGTTTGTTTCCTTGATAGTGCCATGCATATCTTTGTAATGTCATGTTTATGTGCGTCTCTAACGTGCTATTTTGTCATTATTTTACCATGCTTGTTCGTTTAGTATGTTTCTTTTCATGCTTGTTCATCTAGTATGATTTTGTTTTATGTTATCAACCACATGCTCTCACGTGTATATATTTGTATTGCATCATCACTCATGCATTGCATTTGTCTCGTCATTTTGTCATGGGAAGTCGGAAGGTCCGCATCACCTTCTTAAATGCATACATGGGGCACTGTGGTAATGCCCAAATATGTTGAGTAACAAGAGATGATCTTCTGGGTTCTCGTGTCTGTAAAATGCACTCCTTCATGTATTCATCATATTTCCTCCATGATAGGGTGTTGAAGTATTGATCAAATAGAACTTTTCATTCTAGCAAAAGCATGGGATCGAATCAAGCACCCTTGTCTAAGAAAAGGTTCTGTCAAGTCAAAATTAAAAGCCTAGAGGTTGCCAGTTTGCAAGAATTGGGGCAATTGATGGATCAGCTCCAACGTCAAGCTTTCCACAAGACCTATGGGAAGATTTGGGATCTAGGTATGATAGAAGTCTTTGTTGAAGCCATTGCATCCCTCACTTAGTATTATGATTAGCCGCTAAGGTGCTTCACGTTTGGGGACTTTTAGTTGGTTCCGACCGTGGAAGAGTTTGAAGTGATCTTGGGATGTCCGCTAGGAGGAAGAAAGCCATATCTTTTTTTTGGATTCTATCCCTCCATGGCGAGAATAACCAAGGTAGTCAAAATCTCGGCGTAAGAGTTAGACCGAGTAAAACAAAATAGAAATGGTATAGTCGGAATACCAAGGAAGCATTTGGAGGAAAAGGCGAGGGCATTGGCAGATCAAGGTGAATAGGCTTCATTCGTTGATGTCTTGGCGCTATTGGTATTTGGAGTCGTCCTCTATCCAAATGTGGATGGGCTAGCGGACCTAGCGACGATCAATGCCTTCCTTGCATATCACCATAGCAAGGAGAGTCCAGTCATTGCTATTTCGGCCGATGCCTATGACACGTTCGACTGAAGATATGAAAAGAGCAGCGCAAGGATCATCTGTTATACACCTGTTCTTTATGTGTGGCTGGTCTCACACCTCTTTTGTCATGAAAGTAGACCGGTCTGTCCCCTACAAGGTCACCACATGTGCGTCGAGAAAGGGAAGGCAAACTGGGACCACCTCTTGGCTAGTATGGTAGGGGCATCCATTAATTGGTTCCCTTGATGGAAGGAAGGAAGAGCCGGGGTTTTGTCCTCGTGTGAGGGATTCTCGAACATCCCCTTGATGGGAACGAGGGGTTGTATCAATTATAATCCCATCCTTGCCATAAGACAACTTGGCTACCCTATGAGAGGAACACTGCCGGAAGAAAGCATCATGCCTTTTATCGCACGGGGTTTCAATAACCCTAATGCAAGGATACTTCAAGGAGTCCACAAATCATGGGGCACAGTGCAAAGGAAAGATAAGGAGCTTAGGGGAAGCAACAACGGGATCATCAGCGGCTATCACAAGTGGTTGATGGCTCGGATGCAATAGTTAGATTGGCTCGGACGCAATAGTTAGATTGGCTCCCGAAGCTAAAGACCTCGAGTAAGGAAGAGGCTAAAACCCCTGAGGAGAGTGAGGAGGTACAAGCCCTAAAGGCAGAACTTGAAAGGGCACAAGTAGTCAAGGAAAAGTTCAAGACAACAGCCATCAAGGTTCGAAAAGAGTGCAACGAACTGAGAGACACAATGTGGCGATCATGGAAGCATTGGAACGGGAAATAAAGAGGGCCCGAAAGGAGGAATGGGGCCGAAACAAGTTTCGAGGGGCTTTGTGGGGTAGCAACAGCGAGCTTAAGCTTTGAAGAGCTGAGAGAGACCGGTCGAGAGTCGAAGGCATGATATTGGGAGACAAGTTGAAGGCTTGCTAAAGGTCCAAAAGGAGTTTGTCTGAACAATTGAGCAAGACCAAAAAAAACATATGGGCAATCATTGACCAATACAAAAAGAAGCTAAGTCTAACGGTAACCCATGAACAAAAGCGAGAGGGTGAGTATGCAAAGGTATCAGTCCTGCAAGCAGAAAGGGAAGCAAGAGAGAGAGTGATCGATTCATTACACATAGAAGCAATGATGTGGATGGATAGGTTCATTTTCACCTTGAATAGGAGTCAAGAACTTCCAACACTACTAGCCAAAGCCAAGGCGATGGCGGATGTGTACTCGGCCCCCGAGGAAGTTTATGGGCACCTCGATTCTTGTCAGCACATGATTGATTTGATGGCCCACATAATTAGGAATCGCTAAGGCGTTTTGCATTTTTGGCTTTAATTTTGACAAGATGAACATTTTTTTTCCTTAATAAAAATGAGTTTGGCTCAATCCTATGTCTTTGCTCAAAATTCCGCGCGAGTCCAATACTTTGACAACTTATCTTTAGCATGCATTCATGTTTAGTTCTTTGTCATAGTACTCACTACATTTTGTTTTTTTTAGCAGTAAGCACCATAACGAACCCATTCTAAAACTAGAGTCATGGGTGAAATAGAAGAGGTGCAAGAACAAATGAAGGCCGATATGATGGCCTTGAAAGATCAAATGGCTTCCATGATGGAGGCCATGTTAAGCACGAAGAAAATGATGGAAAGCAATGCGGCCGCAGTTTCCGCCACCAGCGTCGCCGCTCAGGCAAAGCCTGCCCATCCGTCTACCATAAATCAAGCACATCAACCCGTCCCAGACATGGTGGGACAAGGAGGAGAGGTGTTGGGCAACACCGGTGGTCCACACATGGGGTATAATAGGAATTCTTACCCCTATGGCTTACCCCCCCAATTATACGCCGCCCACCATGCACGTGCTAAACGAGAACATTGATCATGTCGTTCCTGTTACCTTTGAGGGTCAGAAACCCCAGCCTGTAGGAGGCGCCCATGAAGAACCTCGAGAGCGTGCTGACTTCGAACCATATCCCACGTTCACTGCTAAGGGACTGGCATTTAATGCTATGCCTCAACCCAATACCTTGGGAGCTCCTTAACCCCGCCCTCTGCAACTGCTGCATTTCTCAGTAGGGGGGCCGCCTCCGGCAATGGAAGGAAGAGAGAAACTTGATCTCATTGGAGAGAGATTAATAGTTGTCAAAGGGTTTGGTGGTTACCCTTTCACCGACATGATAGAATTGTGTTTGGTAGCTGATGTTGTCATCCCTCCAAAGTTCAAGGTACCAGATTTTGATAAATACAAGGGGACCACTTGCCCCAAAAATCACTTGAATATGTATTGCTGGAAAATGGGGGAGTACTTTAGGGACGAGAAACTGCTGATGCATTTCTTCCAAGAAAGCTTGGCTGGGGCGGCGGTCATCTGGTATACTTGTCATACCATAATTTCGTCTGGGGATGATCATTTGCAAACATTTGGATTCTTGCCAGCCGAATTGAGTTGCTTAACACCAATTATCATGCATTCCGTAAGGTTTTTCGACATTTCGGAAGGAAATGTGCAAAATACTCAAAAGGAGGGAAAAAGGGTCACGTTTGGGGAATTTTTCAACCCCTGAGCCACCTAGATAACTTCATGATGAAGTAACCAGCTCACCTGGGCGAGCTCAGCTTGCGTGGGCGAGCAAGTTGCTTTAGAATTAAGTTATCAGCTCGCCTGGGCAAGCTACCTTTATCCTAAATGGCTTGTTTTGCTATATATAGGTGTGGCAAGGCTGAAGTAAAGGCTCCCTGAAGTTCCTTAAGGTCCAGAGGTCCAAAAAGAAGAGAAAACAAGGTCAAAATGCTTCCAAATCGCATCTGTGATCGATTCCTACACCTACACCTTGCACACACATTGAGATATTAGGCCCTATACTCGGGTCTATGTGAGCCATAAGGAGTGGAGGTCAATCTATGGTCATGTTGGGTCTCCGACTCGCTTGATGATAGTGAAGCCTCATCGAGAGTTTTCCTCCTTTAGTGATGCATTGTTGCTGATAGTCCCTATCGCCATAATGTATTGCCTAAGAGGATGATATCTCTAGAGACCAGTAAAGTTACATGAAGCCACCCTTAGGTTTATCACTAGAAGGGGACTTTTGGATCGTTTCCATTAGGTTCCTCAATTAGGGGGCACATAGCAAACTTACTCTGGCATATTCCTTTATTGCATCATGCATCTCTTCATGGCACCATAATAGGCATATCACTTCTGCATCATATTCATGCACTACATTTGCATAAATCACTAATTATCATACACCTTCATTTAGCATGCTTTTGTTTTTCCAACTTCATATATTCTACCTCCATCATTCACATGTCATGTTCACCCATGAATGATCTTTGCATTTTCCTCTGCAAAAACAAAACAAAAACAAAAACACAAAAATAGAGAACAAAAAGAAAGTCACACCACGTTCTTAGTTACATGTGTTGGGTACCATGATGATGGCTATAAACCAACCATGTTGGGATTATACACCTATTTCTCTATAAAAAAAAATTGAAAATCATGTGAACGTGGTACCAAATGCATGGTTAACTAGGAAAATGATGGTTCTTCGGGCATCTCAAATCCCATAATTACATTTGCCATGCATATCATAAGTATGTCCAAGTCTTTCATCTCTATGAGATATGGTCGAAGTTTTGGCAATCAAAATTGCTATTCCTTCGATTATGGGGTTGAACCAAGCACATGTTTTTAAGGAAAGGTTCATCAAGTCAATGTCAAATATGGAAGTAACCAGCTTGCAAAAGTTGGGGCAGAAGATGGATCAAGTTACATCGCTTCTTTGTCTACTGCCAACACATAAGTGTGCCAATATTCAAAAAAATTTGAGAACTGTTGACGTCCATGTGTTATTTCCAATTTCACTTTGACAAGATGTGATGGACCATGTGGTTTTAATGAAAACCTAAATTGATTCAAACTTATGTCCTGCGTAAAATTTGCAATACTTCGACAATACATCATTCACATACATCCATGCTTTTCATTGGTTGCATTGCTCATTGCATTCTTTCCTTGAAATCAGAACAGTAATCATTGTTATCAAAAGGAAAGAATGCATTTTACGGCGCCCTTACCGAATGCGTGCTAGAGATAGAGTAATGGGAGAAATAGAGGAGGTGCGAGAGCGGATGAAGGCCGACATGCAGGCACTGAAAGAGCAAATAGCCACAATGATGAAGGTCATGAATAGCATGAAGAAGATAGTGGAAGTCAATACGACTGTCGTTGCTGAGGTGGAGCCGACTCCCCCATTTGGCCTTAACCAAATAAATCATTCAACCTTAGATATGGTAGGTCAGGGAGGCAATGAGTTAGGAAGTATGGACAACCCCCATGTTGTGCAAATTCAGAACAAGCATACCTTCCTGCCATATGGCTTGCCTCCCAACTATACACCACCCAATGTGGCACACATTCCCGATGAGAATAACTCCACTCCCATATCCATTGAGAGCCAACAACCACAATTTGATCATGCACATGTCTCTCAACCCATGGGGGAGACACATGAAGTACCCCACCACAATCTAGCCGACTTCGAGCCTTTCCTCAGATATGCCACTGAGGGGCCAGCAGTTGGTGATGTACCCCTACCAAACACTTTGGAGGGCCCTCAATTTTTCCCACAACCACAATCCTTGCATTTTGCGGTGGGAAGAGTCCCTCCTACCATGGTGGAAAGGGAGAAATTGGATCACCTAGAGGAAAGGTTCAGGGCCATTGCAGGAGGTGGAAATTATGCCTTTGCTAACCTAGAAGAGTTGTTCCTAGTACCCAACATCGTCATCCCTCCCAAGTTCAAGGTGTCATACCCTAATTTCATCCAGGGACCATCCGTTTGTTGGGATGCGACCTTCGTTTGACCACTTCGAGGTACTTGGCACCCATCGTTAGGCAATTCGTGAAGTTTCGTGACATGCCGGAAGTCAAAATAAAGCATTGTTGCACAATCCGTGAAGTTCCGTGACATGCTGGAAGTCAAAAGGAAGTGCTAATGCACAATCCATAAAGTTTCGTAACATCCCGGAAGCCAAAGAAGGGATGATTACGTAATCCGTAAGGTTTCGTGACATTGCGGAAAGAAAACAAGTATCGTTACTGTCGCAACCTACCCTTCGGCGGGAGGGCGACGCGAGACTCGCGGGATGCGTGTTCCACGAAAGGAATACGCGCGGAGTCGCCACCAACGTTTATTTGAGGAAAACGTCGGAAAAACCGGAAAAGACGCGATCTACGAACTTTTAAGTGAAAGGTTCGGGAGTTGTATTTACGCATGGGGAAGGTATTAGCACCCCAAACGTCCGTCCCAAGGGACGGCAGCCTTTAATCGAATGTGCAAACATGACTTTGATTTTTACGTTCCCTTTTATGTCCTTATATCCTTTTTATATTTTTCCTTTTTTGTGGTCGACAAGGGTGTTTCCCTTTGCTCCTACGTATTCCTCAATTTGGGATGAGAAAATCAGACCTACGTAGTTCTTTCTTATCAAGTGATTCTTTTTTACTTTAAGAGGTGATCATTTTAAGGCGTTGGACCTTAAAAATGATCCATTTTACTTAGTGAGAAAATGAAAATGACAAACTTCAAAAAGCCTATTTTTATGGACGAGCTTGACTAGGCGAGTTAATTTTAGCCTTAGTTTCACTTTAGTTATTAATCAATTCGATTAAGAATGAGAAATCCCAAAGAGAAAACGTCCGATTGATTTTTTCGCTTTATTTTACTAAAAGATGTTTTTTATTATTATATTATTTTTTTACCTCTTTTTTGATTTCCAACGTGGTTACGGCACGACCGAACGGTCGGAATTCATTTTAACCGAAGTTAACGGATAATACAATTCAAACGTTCGGTGGAAATTTATTTTTATTTTTAAGTTAAGCGAGAAATGACTTAAATAAATGGCTTAAGCACGTCAAAAGGGGGTATAAAAAGCAAATGAAAACGAGAATAAAAATGCACGAAACACAATGTGGACCACCATGGGTGCATAGAATGAATCGAAAAGCTTGGTTCGAGGTACTTACCCATTGAAGATCGAAGAACGATGAAGAACGAATGAAGAACGTCGAAGAACGGTTGAAACCTTTGCGAAATTCCTCACGGAAAACGTTATGGAAACGTTTCGGAAGCGCCTCGGCTTAGATTTTCTTCACGGAAACAATTTTTCCAAGCGAATTCGAAAGAGAGAGAAGTGCCAAAGGGGCTGAACCCTTTTCTTCTTCACTTCCTCCCCTATTTATAGCAAAATAGGGGAGGTGGTTGCCGCCCAGCTCGCCCAGGCGAGCTCAGCTCGCCCAGGCGAGCCAGGTTGCTTCCTCCAGAAGCAACAGCCTTCTGGAGGAATATTCTGGAGGGCCCAAGTGGGCCTGGGTGCTATTTGCACCCCCATTTTTACTAAGTACACCCCCCCTCTGCCTTTTTTGGTGATTCTTTTTTCGTAAAGTTACGGAAACTTACGAATTTCGTAACGATAATTGTTTTCTTTCCGTAATGTTACGGAACCTAGCGGATTACGTAATCATCCCCTTTTTCACTTACGGAATGTTATGGAACCTTACTTAATTATGCAACGATGCTTCCATTTGATTTCCGGTGTGTCACGGAAACTTACGGATTGTGCATCAATATTTTTTTGGTTTTTCGGCATGTCCTGGAATTTCACAAATTGCCTAATGATGGGTACCAAGCACCTCACAAGGACCAAAGAAAGGTCGCATGTCATCAAGCAAAGGTCCCCGGACGAAATTAGGGTATGACAGTTACGTAATTCGTAAGGTTCCGTAACGTTACGGAAAAATAATCAGCAAAAAAAGACAAGGGGGTGTATTTAGTAAACAGGGGGTGCAAATAGCAACCAAGCCCACTTGGGCCTTCCAGGAAGTTCCCCAGAAGGCGGTGCCTTCTGGAGGAAGCAACCTAGCTCACCTGGGCGAGCTGGGTGGCAAGCTTCTCCTTCATTTCCCTATAAATAGGGGAAGGAGGGAAGAACAAAAAGGTTCAACCCTCCTGGTATCTGAGGATCACTTAAAATTAGTGAGAAAAATTGTTTCCGTGAAGAAAATCTAAGCCGAGGCGCTTCCGTAATGCTTCCGAGAGTTTCCGTGGGCGATTTCGCGAAGCTTTTCTGCCATTCTTCATCGTTCTTCGTTCGTTCTTCGTCGTTCTTCGGTCTTCAACCGGTAAGTTCCCGAAATCGAACTTTTCAATTCATTCAATGTACCCTTAGTGGTCCCCACTTGTTTTGTGTGCTTTTATTTTCATTTCATTTACTTTCCGTACCCCCTTTTGACGTGCTTTAGTCATTTATTTAAGTCATTTCTCGCCTAATCGAAAAATAAAATAAATTTCCACTGATCATTTGAATTGTAACATCTCTTAATTTCTGTTAAAATGAAATTCGACCGTTCGGTCATGTCGTAACCACGTTTAAAACCAGAAAGAGGCAAAATAATAATATAATAATCAAAAAAATTTCTTTTAGTAAAATAATCAAAAAAATCAATCAGACGCTTTTCTTTGGGATTTTCCTTTCTTAATCGAATTGACTAATAACCAAAGTGAAACTAAGGCTAAAATCAATTCATAAATCAAACTTTTTTCATCACCTAAAAAGCTATTTGTAAGGTCCAACGCCTTAAAATGGTCTTTTCCGCTTTTATTGGTTAAACGTGGATTTCTAAAAGATTAAAATCAACACGTAGTTTTATTACCTCTTTCAAAATAACAAGAGATCGTTAATGGTCCAATGCCTTAATGTTTTCTCTCCTTTCAAAAGAATTGAAAGATTGTTTAATGGTCCAACGCCTTAAATGACCTTTCATTCAATAAAAACATATTTTTGCAAAAAAGGATAAAAACAATTTAACCAACGTTTGGTTCTCAAAGAACTACGTAGATCTGATTTCCTTATCACAATTGAGGAATACGTAGGAGCAAGGGAAACACCCTCGTCAACCATAAAATGTTAAAAAATATATAAAAGGCATAAAAAGGCATAGGAACGTGAAAAAGGGGAAGATAACAAAAATTGAAGTCATATTTTCACATTTGATTAAAGGCTGCCGTCTCTTGTGACGGACGTGTGGGGTGCTAATACCTTCCCCGTGCATAAATACAACTCTTGAACCTTTCACTTAAAGTTCGTAGACCATGTCTTTTCCGGTTTTTCCGACGTTTTCCTCAAATAAACGTTGGTGGGGACTCCGCGCGTATTCCTTTCTTGGCTGATGCACCCGTGAGTCTCGCGTCGCCCTCCCGCTGAAGGGTAGGTTGCGACAGTTGGCGACTCCACTGGGGACTGTTTTTAGAGAGTTAGGCCATTTAATCTTGTGCAATGTTTTATCATGACTTTCTCCTTTGTTGGTTTCCCTTTATTTCTCTTGTGTTCTTGTATATAACTCTTGGATGCCTTTAGTGTATTTTTTTTAATGTATGCATAAGATAAATATTTATTCATTTGCATACACAACGAGTTGAAAAAGGGCCCTATACCCGGGTTCTTGGGAACATAAGGAGTGGAGGTGAATCTGTGATCATGCTAGGTCTCTGACTTGCTTGATTACAGTGAACCCTCATCTAGAGTTTTTCTCTTTGATAACATATTGTTTCTAGTAGTCCCTACTGTTGCAATATGTTTTTCGAAGGGGATGATACCTCTAGAGACCATCAAGAGAGATATGACCACCATGGGAATTATCACTAAAAGCCCTTTTAGTTCCCTCCCATATAGGTCCCTAAAATAGGGGCACGGAGCAAGCACGTTGTGTGCCATTTCTTTCACACTGCCATGCATGTAGTCCTAAGTGTCATGTACCCCTTTGCTTGTATTTGTTTGTGAATATTGTCGTACTATGTACATCCCCATGTTGTGCCTTTCGCATATGCATCATGCACAGGTTCCTTCTTGATCCTCTCTCTTTGGCAAACCAGTGGAGGGTTCGTGTCACCTTCTTAAATACATACGTGGGGAACCGTGCTACCCCAAGACGTTGTATCTAAGAAGGAGACAATTTCCCGGGCTCCCATATTCATAAAATTGCATCTGTGTCATATGCATTTCCTCATGCATTCATCCATTCCACCCATGATAGATGTCGGAGTTTTCATTCGCACTGGGTTTTTGTTTCACTTTAGTAAACATGTGAACAAATCAAACTGGAAAAAGGTTTTATCAAGTCAAGATTAAGGGCCTAGATATCACCAACATTAAGGAGTTAGGGCGATGGGACCTCTCCAAATGCAAGCCTTCCGCGAGGCGTACGGAAATATCTTAGATTTGACCATAGCAGAGATATCCACAGAAGCCATTGTATCACTCACCCAATACTATGACCAGCCCTTGAGATGCTTCACGTTTGGAGACTTCCAATTAGTACTAACTGTTGAAGAATTTGAGGAGATTCTAGGATGTCCTCTTGGGGGAAGGAAACAGTATCTTTTCTCCGGATTTCTTCCCTCATTGAGTAAGATTGCAGTTGTGGTCAGGGATTCGGCGAGAGGATTGGATCGTGTAAAGCAAACTCAAAACGGCATAGTGGGCCTACCACGGAAGTACTTAGAAGACAAGGCGAGGGATATGGCGAATCAAGAGGAGTGGATCCCGTTTATGGACATATTAGCATTGCTAATCTTTGGGATTGTCCTCTTTCCAAACGTGGATGGTTTGGTGGACCTAGCCGCAATTGATGCTTTCCTTGCATATCACCAGTGGTAGCTATCTTGGCTGACTTATTTGACACATTTGACCGAAGGTGCGAGAAAAGTGGCGCACGGATCGTCTGTTGTTTACCTGCTCTTTGTGTATGGTTGGTTTCGCACCTATTCCAACAAGACATAAGGCATCCATGTCCGCTCCGAAGCCATCACTCGTGTGTCGAAAAGAGAGGAGTAGATTGGAACCAACACTTGGCTGGGATAGGAGGCAGAACAATCAACTGGTTTCCTCGATGGATGGAAGGAAAGGAGGGAGTTCTCTTCTCATGTGGGGACTACCCAAACATCCCGTTAATAGGAACAAGGGGTTGCATTAACTACAATCCCGCACTTGCTATAAGACAGTTAGGGTACCTCATGAGGGGAGCACCGACGGAAGAGAGCCTCTCTCCTTTCCTTGTGAGAGATTTCGGTGCGCAAAGTTTCAAGGTTATACAAAGAGTACATAAGGCGTGGGAAGGCCCGTTAAGGAAAGATAAAGAACTTAGGGGCATCCGTAATGGCATCATCGGTGGTTATCATGAATGGCTGAAAGTCTGTACACCAGGGTTAGATTGGCTCTCCAAGTTGAAAATTATCAAAGAGGAGAGCTTCGAAGCTCCGGAAGAGGATGAAGAAGTCCGAGCTCTAAAAAGAGAACTAGGAAAAGCAAGACTTGCCAAAGAAAAATTCAGGTTGGTTGCTACAGACGTCCGGAAAAAGTGTGCCGGGTTACGAGAAGAAAATGCAGCTACCGCAAGAGCCCTTGAACAAGAAACCAAGAGGGCTCGCAAGGAAGAGCATGGCTGTGACAAATTTCATGGAGCTTTATGAGGCAGCAACAGTGAGCTCAAGCTTCGAAGGGAAGAGAGAGACCAATCACGAGCACATAGCATGGTCTTAAAAGAGGAGTTAGCTGCTTGCTCATGGTCCAAAAGAAACTTGTCTCAGAGCTTATGCGAGACAGAGTGATGGAAGCTTGCTTGTGGGGCTTCTATGGAGGCTGGATCTTTGAGCTTCAATGAGGTCCTTTAATGGTGATTTTCCACCATGGAGATGCAGCGGAAGACAAAGGAGAAGAGGTGAGAGGAGGCGCCATCCACTAGGGAATAAGCCATGGAAGAAGGAGCTCCACCACCAAGATGAGCCTTGGATAAGAATCTTGGAAGGATGCTTCAATGGAGGAAAAGAAAGAGGGAGAGAAAGAGAAGGGGGGGGGGGGAGCACGAAATTGAAGGAATAAAAGAGGGAGAGAAGTGGAACTTTGAAGTATGTCTCACAAGACTCTCATTCATCAAAGTTACAACAAGTGTTACACATGCTTCTATTTATAGACTAGGTAGCTTCCTTAAGAAGCTTTCTTAAGAAAACTTCCTTGAGAAGCTTCTTTGAGAAACTTCCTTGAGAAGCTAGAGCTTAGCTACACACACTCATCTAAAAACTAAGCTCGCCTCCTTGAGAAGCTAGAGCTTAGCTACACACACCCATCTAAAAACTAAGCTCACCTCCTTGACAAAATACATGAAAATCCAAAAAAAAAGTCCCTACTACAAAGACTACTCAAAATGCCCTGAAATACAAGGCTAAAACCCTATACTACTAGAATGGCCAAAATACAAGGCCCAAAAGAAGGAAAAACCTATTCTAATATTTACAAAGAAGAGTGGATCCAACCTTGACCCATGGGCTCAAAAATCTACCCTAAGGCTCATGAGAACCCTAGGGCCTTCCCTTGGATCTCTGGCCCAATCTACTTGGAGTCTTCTATCCAATGCCCTTGCAGGGTAGGATTGCATCATTCCCTCCACCTTGGAAAGGATTTGACCTCAAATCCCAAGGTTCTTCATACTCTGGGCTCCTTCCCTCAACACCTGTAAAAAGAACAAAAACATATGTATTAGTGGTGTTTGGTATGTTGAAGTAAGGTAAGGTCTGAAAACCCATTTCTTGGGCATCTTCCCATGAAGGAACATGGTTTCTCACCAACTCAATGAGTGGTGCTACAAGTATAGAAAAATATGGGACAAACCTTTTGTAAAAGTTTGTTAAGTCATGGAAGCCCCAAATTTTTCTTATACTTGGTGGAGTGGGCCACTCATGAATGACCTTTATTCTCTTAGGGTTCATGGGAACCCATTTATCACTATTTGAAAAATTAAGAAAAGTAACGCAATAAAACATACCTTTTTCTGTATTTTCATATTGATTATTCCTACCAAAAAGTATGACAAACCTAAGGTGTCCCATATGAGTACCTAAGTTTGTATTGAAACTAAAAATAAGAAAAAAAACCTACCTAATGGGTCCCTATGTACACACACCATGAAGATGTTAGGTGTACGAGTGATTTTACAAAAGAGGGTTGCACCATTCAAAACATTCATCATACCACCTATTTTAGGGACTTGGTGCCTAATAATACCTATTTTAGGCACCAAAAAAGCACAAGGATTTAAGCTCTTGCGAACCAAACCCTCATCCAACAACTTCTTTACTTGAGGAATAAACTCAAGCCCAAGAGGTGTGGCAATGCTAGCAAGTGTCTTTTTACAAAAGAGAAAATGTGGAGGTTGTCTAAGAGGGAAAGTTTCTTTAATGTTTGTCTTTATTGTAAAATGAGTTTCCTTCTTAGCTAACCTCTTGGAGGAGACACTTTCCTCCTTACACTTCTCTTTAACCACTAATGGTTGTCCTTCTTCTTGGGGGTAGATTTCTTCACTAGATTCTTCCGCTTTTGCTTCTTCACTTTCACTAGAGGAAGGTGAAGTAGTAGCATTATTGAAATTCTGATACTGAGGACAGATGTCGTACAGGATGTCACGACATCCCGCTTCAGAACATGCAGATTATATATGACAGTATGAACAGATTAAACAAGTAAATAACACAAGAGAATTGTTAACCCAGTTCGGTGCAACGTCACCTACATCTGGGGGCTACCAAGCCAGGGAGGAAATCCACTAGAATAGTATTAGTTCGAAGATCTAACAGCCACTGTATACAACCTTCTCACCTAATCACTACCCATGCAACTTCTACCTAAGAGCCACTCTTAGATATGAGAACCCCTCTCACTCCCTCTCAATCACTCACCCGTGTTTACAAACAAATCAAGGACACACCAGAGATTGCTCTCTGAACAATAGAGATCAACTCTACACACCCAGGTCCAACACTTGATGTTAGGGTAACATCAAGGTGGCTCACAAAACACTCAAGTCCCAAAACTCACAAAATAACTCTTCAATCTCGGACTTGGTAGAAAACTCGTGCAGCCTTCATGTTTATATAGCAGTGTGCGTATCTGGGCTGCAACAACTTGCGCTGGATAAGATCTATCATTCTCCTGAAAAATCTGCACTTAAAGATCTAAAAGATAAAGTTTGATCTTTTAGTTTTTATCTTTAATCTTTAATCCCTGAACGAACTATTCAAGTTTGTAATTCGAACTTTAATTATCTTTTAATTCGTTCCTAAAGATAGATCACCTAATCTGTTGCTGACTGCACATTAATCTGTTAAAGGTATAACAGATTTATGTGTCCAGTATTTTCGGGCAGGATGTCCTGGACATTGTATCCGACATCGTGGATCCTGCAGCTTCAATTCTTCATTTGACATTTTATCTTGCCTTGTGCATTGTGCAGCCCGATCTGATTCCTTGACATAATGTTAGACATCATGTGCAGCAACTCCAGCTTTCCTTCATTGTCTAAGTGCTTATGTTTTAACAAAATTTTAGCCAATCTTTTAAGACTCAATAAAGCTAAGCACTAACAATCTCCCCCTTTGGCAAATTTTGTCTAAAACATACTTAGACACTTCCTGAGCAGGTACGAGCAGTCATGCAAGTGGGATCAGCAACATTCATTATCAGAGTAATCAAGCACAGCAGTCTCTGTAGTGGTGACAGCAAAATTCTGCAAGTTGCAAATCTACAAGTCTTTTCCAGGATGTCAAGACATCTCACGTGACATCAGCTTTCTGCTCCCCCTGTCTCCATGCTCTTACTGCAGCATCTTCTATCAGCTACTAGTTTCAGTAGCTTACATCAATCATCATCAGCAGCAGCAGTATAAATACTACTCCCCCTCAAAATCATAAATCATGCATAATATCCTACATGCATAATCTACTGCATAATCTACATGCATAATATCCTAATCCTACTACTCCCCCTTTTTAGACAGAATTTGGCAAAAGTAGAATGCATGAAATTAAGGTGCAAATATTACAGACCAATAGCAATCCATTGTTCAAAGGGACATGCCCCAATAGCTAGTAACAGTGAAAAAAATAAAGGTCTGATGGTCATGGGGTGACATCAGAATCATCATCATCTGATTCTGTATCCTCTGCTGCATCTTCTTCTTCCTCAGCTGCTTCTCCATCATCAACGCCATTGTCTGAGAGTCTTTTGATCAGGCGTTCCAGCTCCATTTTCTTCTCTGTGTTGGCTTTGATGGTTGCCTCCAGCACCTTGCATGTGTCCTTGAGTTCAGCAATCAAATCATCCTTGGACACAGCACCTGAAGCAGCAGCTTTCCCTGATGTCGAGACAATGTCTGGGACATGTGTCCCCTCAAACAGTTTGTAATGCAGGGATAGAGGAGATTCTCTCTTCTTCACAGAGTCAATGTTGTTTAAGATATTGGGATGTTGACTCAACATAATGCCACACAATACAGTTGGGAAGGCAATGGGTAATTTGACAGCAAAAGATTCTGAATGCTTAATAGTTTGATCAAAAATATAGTTTCCAAAATTAAATTTGGACTCGGTTCC